>NW_018402675.1:5271-5560 GCF_002168275.2 Theobroma umbraticum | reverse complement strand
CTTTAAATGGTTTTATAATCTCATAATTGAATTTCAGGTTAATTTTTTTTATATTTTAGGTTAAAACAGATTATAATTGAATGTCTATATGAGAAATGTGAAGAAAAAGCTATTCATTAGCAAGAAAAGTTCATTTATAACCATCCATGTCTATAAAATCTTTATCACTTGCTTTAAACAGTTTTGTAATCTCATAATTGATTTAAGTTGAAGTTTTTTATATTTTTAGTTAAAATATATTATAATTGAATCTTTGCCTCCAAAAATATGAAGAAAAAGCCATTTATTG
>NW_018402675.1:505-5171 GCF_002168275.2 Theobroma umbraticum | reverse complement strand
ATTGAAACACATATCCACCATGATAAATGATCTTTCAACCTCATGCAAAGAGTTATATTTTTAAAAGTTTTATAAGGGATCTTTCATGTTACTACGTGAATATTTTGGCAATGATTTTGAAATGAACTTTTGAGAACCCAACTATATTTTAAAATGGTTTTATCAAACCAGGAGATTCGAGAATAAGTCGATTGTCACTTAAGTTAAGTGTGACCCTTATGCACAAGTGAGATCTAGCTAGAGAACCTTTGGGTCATCGACGGGCTGTTAGACATGGTTAGGGTCAGGGTCTGTGATATTACATGGCTAGGCCACAAGTTGTGATACGCGGTTGTGCCGCTTGATTTTCTCCGATGTCAGCCAACATCGTTGAGACTGTCATGGCATGTATGGATCTAGTGGAGCAAAACTCCTGGATGTTATTACATGGAAGTTGGTCCACATGCTCTTTATTTTTACACCTACTAGACAGTGATATCTCTTTAGGTTTTTCATGTACGTAGTTTTCGTATTGTGAAAAATAACGATTTTTGTGCCGTTCCCTTACTTATACGATGACATTTGATTTAATTCTTCGCGCACGAGGTGATTTATGAATTTGCACATAAGCTTTGTAAAATGTTGAATTTTACGAGAGCATACATGGCGACACTAAATTACTTTAGACTAGTTGTTAAATGATTTCGATGGTAGGAATCTTTACATGAATTGGGTTAATATTTGCTTTAAATGATTATTTAGCATTAACTTACTTATTTTTCATATAAGGCACAAACCTCCCTTTTCAAGTAAATTGTTTACATATATTCTTATATTTTTAATATTCATATCTTCTGCCTTTAGCTTATTTCCCATCTACGTCCTACTCACGGAGTTGATGATCACTGAGTCTATGAGACTCACCCCCTTTATTTCCTTTTGCAGATAAGTAATCAGCTCAAGTGCACTATTCAACACTTTGAGACCTACTGAAATCTATGTTATGGCATCTCTTAGACTTCCACTTCGAGTCGCTCCGCTGCCTAGAGGTCGGGTTATGTCAAATAGTCAAGCTTATAATGATTAATAGTTTACTGGAAATGTATTTGCTAAAACTTAAGGATATGTAATGATTACTACATATTATGTTGAAATTGTATGGAATTATCAAATCTGGTTATTAATATCTAGACGCAACGTTTTAAATATCGTGATTATTTAGTTTAAATGAATTATGGTGTTAAAATTGTAAGTTGAGTTTAAATTGGTTGGAGGCTTAACTAAGGCTTGTTTGGGATTTGGCAGGTTCACTCGCAAGTCTCGGTCATCGGTAGCGATCAGGGGAAGAGGTCGTTATAGGAACCATGAAGAAAAAGTCATTCATTGGCGAAAAAAGTCTATTTATAGTTACCCAAACCTTCAAAAGCCTTATTACCCGCTTTAAATGGTTTCAGAATATCATAATTGACTTTCAGTTGCATTTTTTTATATTTTTAGTTAAAACAAATTATAATTGAATGTCTGCCTTAGAAAACATGAAGAAAAGCTATTCATTGGCAAGAAAAGTCCATTTATACTCACTCAAGCCTTCGAAAGCCTTATTGCCTGCTTTAAATAGTTTTATAATCTCATAATTAATTTTAAATTGAATTTGTTATATTGTTAGTTAAAATTTATTATAACTAAAGTTTTACCTCAAAAAACGTGAAGCTAAGCCCATCCATTGGATAGAAAAGTTCATTTATTTTTATTCATGCCTTTGAAAGTATTATTACTCGGTTTAAATAGTTTTATAATTTCATAATTGATTTTAATTTTAATTTTTTTATATTTTTAGTTAAAATATATTATAATTGAATGTCTGCCTCCGAAAACGTGAAAAACCATTCATTGGTAAGAAAATTCCATTTACAGCCACCTAAGCCTTTGAAAGCCTTACTACTCACTTTAAATGGTTTTATAATCTCATAACTGATTTTAAGTTGAATTGTTTTATATTTTTGATTAACATATACTATAATTGAATATTTGCCTTAGGAAATGTGAAGCAAAAGTAATTCAGGAGCACAAAAAGTACATTTATAGTCTCTCAAGCCTTCAAAAGTTTTATTACTCACTATAAATGCTTTTATAATCTCATAATTGATTTTAAGTCAAATTTTTTTATATTTTTGGTTAAAAAAATTTATAATTGAATGTCTCTCTTGAGAAACGTATAAAAATAGCCATCCATTGATAGAAAAAGTCTATTTATAATCACCTATGCCTTCGACAGCCTTATTACTCACTTCAAATGATTTTATAATCTCATAATTGATCTTAAGTTAAATTTTTTTTACATTTCTGGTTAAAACAAATTATAATTGAATGTCTATCTAAAAAACATGAAAAAAAACTATTCATTAGCAAAAAAAAGTCCATTTATAGCCACCTAAGCCTTTGAAAGCCTTATTACTCGCTTTAAATAGTTTTGAAATCTCATAATTGATTTTAAGTTGAACTTTTCACATTTTTGGTTAAAATATATTATAATTGAATGTCTGAATCCAAAACTGTGAAAAAAACGTCATTCATTGAGAAGAAAAGTCCAATTATGGCCACTCAAACCTTTGAAAGCTTTATTACTCGCTTTAAACGGTTTTATAATCTCATAATGATTTTAAGTTAAATTTTTTTAGGATTTTGATGAACATGTATTATAATTGAATATTTGCCTTGGGAAATGTGAAGCAAAAGCCATCCATTGTCATGAAAAGTCTATTTATAGTCACCTAAGCATCGAAAACCTTATTACTTGCTTCAAATGGTTTTATATCTCATAATTGATTTTAAGTTAAATTTTTTTACATTTCTGGTTAAAACAGTTTATAATTGAATGTTCACCTTAGAAAACGTGAACAAAAAGCCATTCATCAGCAAGAAAAGTCCATTTATAGCCACCCATACCTTTGAAAGCCTTATTAGTCACTTTAAAGGGATTTGTAATCTCATAATTGATTCTAAATTGAAATTATTTACATTTTTGGTTAAAAATATTATAAATAAATGTCTAAATCTGAAAACGTGAAGAAAAAGCTGTTCATTAATAAGAAAAGTCCATTTATAGTCGCTCAAGCCTTTAAAAGCCTTATTACTGGCTTTAAATGGTTTTATAATCTCATAATTGATTTTAAATTGAACATTTCTGCATTTTTGGTTAAAATATATTATAATTGAATGTCTGAATCTGAAAACATGAAGAGAAAGCCATTCATTGGCAAGAAAAGTCCATTTATAGCTACCTAAGCTTTTAAAAGCCTTATTACTCGCTTCAAATAGTTTTGTAATCTCATAATTAATTTTAAGTTGAAATTTTTTATATTTTTTATTAAAATATATTATAAATGAATGTTTGAATCTAAAAACGTGAAGAAAAAGCTATTCATGGGCAAGAAAAGTCCATTTATAGTCACCCAAGCCTTAGAAAGCCTTATTAGTTGCTTTAAATGATTTTGTAATCTCATAACTGATTTTAGGTTGAAGTTTTTTATATTTTTTGTTAAAACAGATTATAATTGAATGCTTGCCTCAAAAAACATGAAAAAAAGTCATTCATTGACAAGAAAAGTGTATTTATACTCACCTATGCCTTCAGAAGCCTTGTTGCTCGCTTCAAATGGTTTTATAATCTCATAATTGATTTTAAGTTTATTTTTTTTACATTTTTAGTTAAAACAGATTATAATTAAATGTCTACCTTGAGAAATATGAAGAGAAAGCCATGCATTGGCAAGAAAAATCCATTTATAGTCATTCATTCCTTTAAAAGACTTATTACACACTTTAAATGGTTTTATAATCTCATAATTGATTTTAGATTGAATTTTTTTACATTTTTAGTTAAAACAGATTATAATTGAATGTCTATCTATGAAAACATAAAGAAAAAGTCATTCATTGGTAAGAAAAGTCTATTTATAGTTACCAATGACTTCGAAAGTCTTATTACTCGCTTTAAATGGTATTATAATCTCATAATTGATTTTAAGTTTAAATTTTTTTGCATTCCTAGTTAAAACAATTTATAATTGAATGCCTACGTCAGAGAACATGAAGAAAAAGCCATTCATTAGCAAGAAAAGTCCATTTATAGCCACTCATGCCTTTGAAAGCTTTAT
Organism: Theobroma umbraticum; assembly: GCF_002168275.2. Classification (NCBI taxonomy): domain Eukaryota; kingdom Viridiplantae; phylum Streptophyta; class Magnoliopsida; order Malvales; family Malvaceae; genus Theobroma; species Theobroma umbraticum. The sequence goes on along the minus strand of NW_018402675.1, from coordinate 1,035 downwards.
TACTCGCTTTAAAGGGATTTGTAATCTCATAATTCATTTTAAGTTGAACTTTTTTACATTTTTAGTTAGAAATATTATAAATGAATGTTTGAATCTGGAAACATGAAGAAAAAGTTATGCATTAGCAAGAAAAGCCCATAGCCACCCAAGCCATTAAAAGCCTTATTACTCACTTTAAATGGTTTTATAATCTCATAATTGATTTAAGTGAACTTTTACATTTTTTGTTAAACATAATAATAATGAATATGAAAACATGAAGAAAAAGCTATTCATTGGTAAGAAAAGTCCATTTATAGTTACCCAAGCCTCCGAAATCCTTATTACTCACGTTAAATGATTTTATAAGCTCATAATTGATTTTAAGTTGAATTGTTTTATGTTTTTGGTTAATATAGATTATAATTGAAAGTTTACCTTGGGAAACGTGAAGAATAGCCATTTATTGGATAAAAAAGTTCATTTATAGTCAGCCATGCCTTCGAAAACCTTATTACTCGTTTCAAATAGTTTTATAATCTCATAATTGA
>NW_018402675.1:324-495 GCF_002168275.2 Theobroma umbraticum | reverse complement strand
ATTTTTTTACATTTTTGGTTAAAACGGGTTATCATTGAATGTCTACCTTGGAAAACATGAAGAAATAGACTTTCATTGGAAAGAAAAGTCCATTTATAGTCACCCATGCCTTCGAAAGTCTTATTTCTAGCTTCAAATGGCTTTATAATCTCATAATTGATTTTAAGTTGA
>NW_018402675.1:0-314 GCF_002168275.2 Theobroma umbraticum | reverse complement strand
ATTTTTGGTTAAAACTGATTATAATTGAATTGAATGTTTGCCTTGAGAAACATGAAGAAAAAGCTATCCAATGGCACAAAAAGTCCATTTATAGTCACTCAAGCCTTGAAAAGCCTTATTACTCACTGTAAATAGTTTTATAATCTCATAATCAATTTTAAGTTGAATTTTTATTACATTTTTAGTTAAAACATATTATAATTGAATGTTTACCTCAGAAAATGTGAAGAAAAAGCCATTCATTGGCAAGAAAAGTCCGTTTATAGTTATCCATGCCTTCGAAAGTCTTATTACTCACTTCTAATAGTTTTATA
>NW_018402674.1:0-2348 GCF_002168275.2 Theobroma umbraticum | reverse complement strand
CATAATTAATTTTAAGTTGAATTCTTTTATATTTTTAGTTAAAACAATTATAATTGATTGTCTACCTTGAGAAACCTGAAAAAAAAGCCATTCATTGACTAGAAAAGTCTATTTATAGTCGCTCATGCCTTTGAAAGTCTTTTTACTCGCTTTAAATGGTTTTACAATCTTGTAATTGATTTTAAGTTAAATGTTTTTATATTTTTGCTTTAAACAGATTATAATTGAATATCTATCTTGGAAAATGTGAAGAAAAAGTCATTCATTGACTAAAAAAGCCTATTTATAATCACCTATGCCTTCGAAAGCCTTATTACTCGCTTTAAATGGTTTTGTAATCTTATAATCGATTTTAAATTGAATTTTTTTACCGTTTGGTTAAAACAAGCTATAATTAAATTTTTGCCTCAAAAAACGTAAAGAAAAAGCCATTCATTGGCAAAAAAGGTCCATTTATAGTCACCCAATCCTTCAAAAACTTTATTACTTGCTTTAAATGGTTTTATAATCTTATAGTTCATTTTAAGTTAAATTTTTTTATATTTTTGGTTAAAAGAGACTGTAATAGAATGTCAGTCTCTGGAATTGTGAAGAAAAAGGTATTTATTGGTGCAAAAACTCTATTTGTAGTCACTCATTCCTTTCAAAGCCTTACTACTCACTTTAAATGGTTTTATAATCCCATTGATGATTTTAAGTTGAATTTTTTCACTTTTTTAGTTCAAACAGATTATAATTGAATGTCTACCTAGAGAAACATGAAGAAAAAGCCATTCATTGACTAGAAAAGTCTATTTATAGTCACCCATGCCTTCGAAAGCCTTATTACTCGCTTTAAATGGTTTTGTAATCTCATAATTGATTTTAAGCTGAATTTTTTTACATTTTTGGTTAAAACATATATAACTGAATATCTATCTTGAAAAACATGAAGCAAAAGGCATTTATTGGCAAGAAATGTCCATTTATAGCCACTCATTCCTTCAAAAGCCTTATTACTCGCTTTAAATGGTTTTATAATCTCGTAATTGATTTTCAATTTAATTTTTTTATATTTTTTCTTAAAATATATTAAAATTGATTATTTATCTCAAGAAACATGAAGAAAAAGCCGTTCACTGACAAAAGATGTCTATTTATGGAAACTCATTCCTTCAAAAGCTTTATTACTCGCTTTAAATGGTTTTTAAATCTCATGATTGTTTTTAAGTTTAATTTTTTTACATTTTTAGCTAAAACAAGTTATAATTGAATGTTTGCCTCAAAAAACGTAAAGAAAAAGCCATTCATTAGCTAAAAAAGTTATTTATAGTCATCCATCTCATCAAAGGACTTATTACTTACGTAAAATGGTTTTATAATCTCATAATTCATTTTAAGTTGAATTTTTTAACATTTTTTGTTAAAACAAACTATAATAGAATGCCAGTCTCTAGACATGTGAAGAAAAAGCCATTTATTGGTAAGAAAGCTCCATTTGTAGTCACCTATACCTTTTAAAGCCTTCTTACTTGCTTTAAATGGTTTTTAAATCTTATTATTGTTTTTAAGTTCAATTTTTTTACATTTTTATCTAAAACAAGTTATAATTGAATGTTTGCCTTGAAAAACGTAAAGAAAAAGCCAATCATTAGCAAAAAAAGTCATATGTAGTCACCTATTCCATCAAAGGCCTTATTACTTGCTTAAAATGGTTTTATAATCTCATAATTCATTTTAAGTTGAATTTTTTAACAATTTTTGTTAAAACAGGCTATAATAGAATGTCAGTCTCTGGACATGTGAAGAAAAAGCCATTTATTAGTGAGAAAGCTCCATTTGTAGTCACCTATTCCTTTCAAAGCCTTATTACTTGCTTTAAATAGTTTTATAATCTCATAATTAATTCTAAGTTAAATTTTTTTACATATTGGGTTAAAACAGATTATAATTGAATGTTTGCTTTAGAAAACGTGAAGAAAAGCCATTCATTGACTAGAAAAGCCCATTTATAGTCACCCATACTTTCGGAAGCCTTATTACTCTTTTTAAATTATTTTGTAACCTCGTAATTCATTTTAAGTTGAGTTTTATAATATTTTTGCTTAAAACAGATTATAATTGAATGTCTACCACGGGAAACATAAAAAAAAATCATTCATTGAGTAAAAAAGTCCATTTATAGTCACCCAAGCCTTCAAAGCCTTATTACTCATTTTAAATGGTTTTATAATCTCGTAATTGATTTTAAGTTGAAGTTTTTTATATTTTTGGTTAAAATATATTATAATTGATTGTCTGGCTTGAGAAATGTGAAGAAAAAACTATTCATTGGAACAAAAAGTCTATTTATAGCAACCCATTCCTTC
>NW_018402673.1:0-3024 GCF_002168275.2 Theobroma umbraticum | reverse complement strand
CTCATAATTGATTTTAAGTTAATTTTTTTATATTTTTTGTTAAAATAGATAATATTTGAATGTCTACATCAAAAAATGTGAAGAAAAAGCCATTCATTGACAAGAAAAGTCCATCTATAGTCACCCATACATTAGAAAGCCTTTTTACTCACTTTAAATGGTTTTATAATCTTATAATTGATTTTAAGCTATTTTTTTTTACATTTTTTGTTAAAATATATTCCAATTGAATGTCTACCTTAGGAAATGTGGGGTGAAAGTCATCCATTTCCAAAAAAAGTCCATTTATAGTCACTTAAGTCTTCAAAGGCCTTATTACTCGCTTTAAATAGTTTTATAGTCTCATAATTGATTTTAAGTTGAAGTTTTTTACATTTTTGGTTAAAATAGATAATATTTGGATGTCTACATAGGGAAACGTGAAGAAAAAATCATTCATTATCAAGAGAAGTCCATATATAGTCACCCATGCCTTCGAAAGCTTTATTACTCACTTTAAATGGTTTTCTAATCTCATAATAGATTTTAAGTTAACTTTTTTTATATTTTTTGTTAAAATATAATGTAATTGAATGTTTTCCCTGAGAAACGTGAAGCAAAAGTCATCCATTGGGAAGAGAAGTCCATTTATAGTCGCTTAAGTCTTCGAAATCCTTATTACTCGCTTTAAATAATTTTATAATCTCATAATTCGTTTTAAGTAGAATTTTTCTATATTTTTGGTTAAAACAAATAACATTGGGAAAAGTGAAGAAAAAGCTATTTATTGATAAGAAAAGTCCATCTATAGTCACCTATGTGTTTGAAAACATTTACTCACTTTAAATAGTTTTATAATCTCATAATAGACTTTAAGTTGAATTGTTTTACTTTTTTTGTTAAAGTATATTATAATTGAATGTCTGCATTAGGAAACGTGAGGTAAAAGTTATCCATTGGCAAGAGAAGTCCATTTATAGTCACTTAAGTCTTTGAAAGCTTTATTGCTCGCTTTAAATGGTTGTATAATCTCATAATTGATTTTAAGTTGAATTTTTTTACTTTTTCTATTAAAATATATTATAATTAAATATTTGCCTCGAGAATCATGAAGCAAAAGTTATCCATTAGTAAGAGAAGTTCATTTATAGTTGCTTAATTCTTCAAAAGCCTTATTACTTGCTTTAAATAGTTCTATAAATTCATAATTCATTTTAAGTTAAATTTTCTTACATTTTTGGTCAAAACAGAAGACAATTGAATGTCTACATTAAGAAACGGGAAGAAAAAGCCATTCATTGGTAAGAAAGGTCCATCTATAGTCACCCATGCGTTCGAAAGCCGAATTACTCATTTTAAATAGTTTTATAATCTCATAATTGATTTTGTGTTGAATTTCTTTATATGTTTTTGTTAAAATCTATTATAATTGAATGTCTGCATCGAGAAACATGAGGTAAAAGTCATGCATTAGCAAGAAAAGTTTATTTATAGTCACTTAAGTTTTCAAAAGCCTTATTACTCTAATTAAATGGTTTTATAATCTCATAATTGATTTTAATTTAAATTTTTTTACATTTTTAGTTAAAACAGGTAACATTTAAATGTCTACATAGGGAAACGTGAAGAAAAAACTAATCATTGATAGGAAAAGTCCATCAAAAGTCACACATGCCTTTAAAAGCCTTATTACTCGCTTTAAATGGTTTTATAATCTCATAATTGATTTTAGGTTAAATTTTTTCACATTTTCTATTAAAATATATTATAATTGAATGTCTATCCTGAAAAACGTGAAGCAAAATTTATCGATTGGCAACAAAAGTTCATTTATACTCGCTTAAGTCTTTAAAAGCCTTATTGCTCGCTTTAAATAATTTTATGATTTTATAATTCATTTTAAGTTAAATTTTCTTACATTTTTGGCTAAAATAGATAATATTTGAATGTCTACATTAAGAAAAATGAAGAAAAAGCCATTCATTGACAAGAAAAGTCCATATATAGTGACTCATGCGTTTAAAAGTCTTATTACTTACTTTAAATAGTTTTTGAATCTCATAATTGAGTTTCAGTTAAATTTTTTTACATTTGTTGGTATAATATATTCTAATTGAATGATTGCCTCTAGAAACAAGAGGCAGAAGTCATCCATTGGCAAGAAAAGTCCATTTATAGTCGCTTAAGTCTTCAAAAGCCTTATTTCTCATTTTAAACGGTTTTATAATCTCATAATTGATTTTAAGTTGATTTTTTTTTATTTTTCGTTAAAACAGATAATATTTGAATGTCTACATAGGGAAATGTGCATAAAAAATCATTCATTGGCAAGAAAAGTCCATCCATAGTCACAATGCCTTCGAAAAGCCTTATTACTCGCTTTAAATCATTTTATAATCTCATATTTGATTTGAAGTTGAATCTTTTTATATTTTTTATTAAAATATACTATAATTGAATGTCTCCCTATGAAAATGTGAAGCCAAAGTTATCCATTGATAAGAAAAGTCCATTTATAGTCGCTTAAGTCTCCGTAATCCATATTACTTGCTTTAAATGGTTTTATAATCTTATAATTAATTTTAAGTGGAATTTCTTTATATTTTTTGTTAAAACATATAATATTTAAATGTCTATCACAAAAAAATGAAGAAAAAGCCATTTATTAGCAAGAAACGTCCATCTATAATCACCCATGTGTTCAAAAGCCTTATTACTCATTGTAAATGGTTTTATAGTCTCATAATTGATTTTAAGTTTTATTTTTTTATATTTTTTTAAAATATATTATTATTGAATGTCTGCCTCTAGAAACGTTAGGTAAAAGTAATCCATTTGCAAAAAAAATCTATTTGTAGTGACTTAACAATTTAAAAGTCTCATTACTCGCTTTAAATGGTTTTATAATCTCATAATTGATTTTAAGTTAAATTGTTTTACATTTTTAGTTCAAACAGATAATATTTAAATGTCTACATAAGGAAACATGAAGAAAAAGTCGGTAATTGGCAAGAAAAGTCCTTCTATAGTCACCTAAGCCTTAGA
>NW_018402672.1:4461-4727 GCF_002168275.2 Theobroma umbraticum | reverse complement strand
CTACATTTTGAAACATAAAGAAAAAGCTATCCATTGGCAAGAAAAGTCCATCTATAGTCACCCATGCGTTCGAAAGACTTATTAGTCATTTTAAATGGTTTTATAATCTCATAATTGATTTTAAATTTAAATTTTTTTACATTTTTTGTTAACATATGTTGTATTTGAATGTTTTTCTCGAGAACGTAAAGCAAAAGCGATCCATTAGTAAGAGAAGTCCATATATAGCTGCTTAAGTTTTCGAAAGCCTTATTACTCGCTTTAAA
>NW_018402672.1:4287-4451 GCF_002168275.2 Theobroma umbraticum | reverse complement strand
ATCTCATAATTAATTTTATGTTGAATTGTTTTGTATTTTTAGTTAAAACAGATAATATTTGAATGTTTACATTAGGAAAAGTAAAGAAACAACCATTCATTGACAAGAAAAGTCCATCTATAGTCACCTATGCATTCGAAAGCCTTATTACTCGCTTTAAAAGG
>NW_018402672.1:4187-4277 GCF_002168275.2 Theobroma umbraticum | reverse complement strand
TCATAATTCATTTTAAGTTGAATTTTCTTATATTTTTGGTTAAAACAGATAATATTTGAATGTCTACATCAGGAAAAGTGAAGAAAAAGC
>NW_018402672.1:2443-4132 GCF_002168275.2 Theobroma umbraticum | reverse complement strand
ATTATAATTAAATGTTTGCCTTGAGAAACATGAGGCAAAAAGTCATCCATTGGCAAGAACAGCCCATTTGTGGTCACTTAAATCTTTGAAAGTCTTATTACTGGCTTTAAATGATTTTATAATCTCATAATTGATTTTAAGTTAAATTTTCTTATATTTTTGGTGAAAATAGATAATATTTGAATGTCTACATAGGGAAACCTGAAGAAAAATCCAGTCATTGGCAAGAGAAGTCCTTCTATAGTCATCCAAACCTTAGAAAGCCTTATTATTTGCTTTAAATAGTTTCACAACTCAAATTTGATTTTAAGTTGAATTTTTTTATATTTTTTCTTAAAATATATTGTAATTAAATGTCTGCCTTAGGAAACGTGAAGAAAAAGTCATCCATTGACAAGAAAAATCAGTTTATAGTTGCTTAAGTATTCGTAAGCCTTATTACTCGCTTTAAATGATTTTATAATCTCATAATTGATTTTATGTTGAATTTTTTACATTTTTGGTTAAAACAGATAATGTTTGAATGTCTACATACTAAAACATGAAGAAAAAGCTATTCATTGGCAAGAAAGGTCCATCTATAGCCATCCATGCGTTTGAAAGACTTATTACTCGGTTTAAATGGTTTTATAATCTCATAATTGATTTTAAGTTCAATTTTTTTACATTTTTTGCTAACATATGTTGCAATTGAATGTTTACCGCAGGAAACATGAAGCAAAAGCCATCCATTGACAAGAGAAGTCTATATATAGTCACTTAAGTCTTCAAAACCCTTAGTACTCGCTTAAAATGGTTTTATAATCTTATAATTCATTTTATGTTGAATTTTATTGTATTTTCGGTTAAAACAGATAATATTTGAATGTCTACATCTAGAAAATAAAGAGAAAGCCATTCATTGACAAGAAAAGTCTATCTATAGTCACCTATGCGTTCGAAAGCCTTATTACTCGCTTTAAATGGTTTTATAATCTCATAATTGATTTTAAGTTAAATTTTTTTATATTTTTTTATTAAAATATATTATAATTGAATGTCTACCTCAAGAAACATGTAGCAAATTTCATCGATTGGCATGAAAATTCTATTTATGGTAGCTTAAGTCTTCAAAAGCCTTATTACTCACTTTAAATGGTTTTATAAACTCATAATTGATTTTAAATTAAATTTTTTTATATTTTTAGATAAAACAGAAAATATTTAAATATTTACAAAGTGACACATGAAGAAAAAGCCATTCTTTGCCAAGAAAAGTCCATATATAGTCACCCATGCGTTCGGAAGCCTTATTACTCGCTTTAAATAATTTTATAATCTCATAATTAATTTTAAGTAAAATTGTTTTACAGTTTTGTTAAAATATACTGTAATTGGATGTTTTCTTCGAGACACATGAAGCAAAAGTCTTCCATTGGCAAAAAAAGTCCACTTATAGCTGCTTAAGTCTCCGAAGGCCTTATTACTCTCTTTAAAAGCTTTTATAATCTCATAATTCATTTTAAGTTAAATTTTCTTACATTTTTTATTAAAACAGATAATATTTGAATGTCTACATCAGGAAAAGTGAAGAAAAAGCCATTCATTGATAAGAAAAGTTTATCTATAGTCACCCATGCATTCGAAAGCCTTATCACTTGATTTAAATGGTTTTATAATCTAATAATTGATTTTAAGTTGAATTTTTTT
>NW_018402672.1:1537-2343 GCF_002168275.2 Theobroma umbraticum | reverse complement strand
ACTTAAAATCAATTATGAGATTATAAAACCATTTAAAGCTAGCAATAAGGCTTTCAAAGACTTAAGTGACCACAAAAGGACTGTTCTTGCTAATAGATGACTTTTACCTCATGTTTTTCGAGGCAGACATTTAATTAAAGCGAGTAATAAGGCCTTTGGAGACTTAAGCGGCTATAAGTGGACTTCTTTTGCCAATAGAAAACTTTTGCTTCACATTTCTCGAAGAAAACATCCAATTACAATATACTTTAATAAAAACTATAAAACAACTCTACCTAAAATTAATTATGAGATTATAAAACTATTTAAAGCGAGTAATAAGGCTTCCGAATGCATGGGTGACTATAATGGAATTTCCTTGCCAATGAATGATTTTTTCTTCATGTGTCACTATGTAGACATTTAAATATTTTTTGTTTTAACCAAATATATAAAAAAATTTAACTTAAAATCAATTATGAGTTTATAAAACCATTTAAAGTGAGTAATAAGGCTTTTGAAGACTTAAGCGACTATAAATAGACTTTTCATGACAATCGATGAATTTTGCCTCATGTTTCTTGAGGCAGACATTCAGTTATAATATATTTTAATAAAAAATATTAAAAAATTCAACTTAAAATCAATTATAAGATTGTAAAACCATTTAAAGCGAGTAATAAGGCTTTCGAACGCATAGGTGACTATAAATGGACTTTTCTTGTCAAAGAATGGCTTTTTCTTTACTTTTCTCGATGTAGACATTCAAATATTATCTGTTTGAATCAAAAATGCAAGAAAATTCAACATAAAATGAATTATGAGAT
>NW_018402672.1:1100-1527 GCF_002168275.2 Theobroma umbraticum | reverse complement strand
TTTAAAGTGAGTAATAAGGCTTTCGAAGACTTAAGTGACCACAAATGGACTGTTCTTTCCAATGGATGACTTTTGCCTCATGTTTTCTGAGGCAGACATTCAATTATAATCTATTTTAACAAAAACATATAAAAAAATTCAACTAAAAATCAATTATAAGATTATAAAACCATTTAAAGTAAGTAATAAGGCTTTCAAAAGCATGAGTGACTATAGATGGACTTTTCTTATCAATGAATGGCTTTTTCTTTACTTTTCTTGATGTAAACATTCAAATATTATCTGTTTTAACCAAAAATGTAAGAAAATTCAACTTAAAATAAATTATGAGATTATAAACCTTTGAAAGCGAGTAATAAGGCTTTTGAAGACTTAAGCGGCTATATATGGACTTCCCTTGCCAAAGGATGGCTTTTGCTTCATGTTT
>NW_018402672.1:907-1009 GCF_002168275.2 Theobroma umbraticum | reverse complement strand
ATTCAACTTAAAATCAATTATGAGATTATAAAACCATTTCTAGCGAGTAATAAGTCTTTCAAGCGCATGGATGACTATAGATGGACCTTTCTTGCCAATGAA
>NW_018402672.1:824-897 GCF_002168275.2 Theobroma umbraticum | reverse complement strand
TTCATGTTTTAGTATGTAGACATTCAAGTATTATCTGTTTTAACCAAAAATGTAAAAAAATTCAATTTAAAAT
>NW_018402672.1:460-814 GCF_002168275.2 Theobroma umbraticum | reverse complement strand
GTTATAAAAACATTTAAAGCAAGTAATAAGGCTTTCGAATACTTAAGCGACTATAAACTGAGTTTTCTTGTCAATGGATGACTTTTGCTTCACGTTTCCTAAGGCTGACATTTAATTGCAATATATTTTAACAAATAATGTAAAAAATTCAACTTAAAATCAATTATGAGTTGTGAAACCATTTAAAGCGAACAATAAGGTTTTCTAAGGCTTGGGTGACTATAGACGGACTTTTCTTGCCAATGACTAATTTTTTCTTCACATTTTCTTATGTAGGCATTCAAATATTTTTTTATTTTCACCAAAAATGTAAGAAAATTTAACTTAAAATCAATTATGAGATTATAAAACCAT
>NW_018402672.1:0-138 GCF_002168275.2 Theobroma umbraticum | reverse complement strand
TCTCAATGAATGGCTTTTTCTTTACTTTTCTCGATGTAGACATTCAAATATTATCTGTTTTAATTGAAAATGCAAGAAAATTCAACATAAAATGAATTATGAGATTATAAAACTATTTAAAGTGAGTAATAAGGCTTT
>NW_018402671.1:0-2275 GCF_002168275.2 Theobroma umbraticum | reverse complement strand
GGGAATGTGGAAAATATGTTCCTTCTTGGAAATGAAATATTAGAATGAATTACCAGTTGAGAATTAGTCAAAGGATTTGTGTAGCTTTTTTTCTCCAGAGAGAAATTAGCATGTTCTAGGCCTTTTTTCTTCCACTTGGAATTCACACGTCTTTAGGTACAATACAAGACCTAGCTAGTAAACTCATATTAGAAACAAAGACTGACTAAAGACTTGTGTTCATAATCTTTGATTCTTTTTTGTTTTGATTTCTCGTAAGATGGCTATAAATAGGGACAGCATATGAGCAAATGCAATATCTACCCAAGAAATTAAGCTTTGAAAAGGCTATAGCTTAATCATGGCATACAATGCAATTTCGTTCTTGTCATTCTGCACCCTCCTTGTCCTTCCCTTGCTGTTTCAGGCTACTTTAGCAGACTCAGAAGACAGAAAGCCATCCCCATTTGATTTTCTCAAGCACCTGCAAGGGTGCCACAAGGGTGACAAGGTTAAAGACATACATAAGGTCAAGAAGTATCTCGAGCAGTTCGGTTACTTGAGCTATAGCAAGAACAAAACTCATGCCAATGATGATGATTTTGATGATCTCCTGGATTCTGCCATCAAAACTTACCAGCTAAATTTCCATTTGAATTCCAATGGAGCTTTGGACACCGAGACAGTAGCAAAGATGATGATGCCCCGATGTGCGGTAGCAGATATCATCAATGGTACATCTCGGATGCGTTCTGGCAAGAAAGAGCCCCACCGGGCTGCAGGCTCTAAATCTATCCATGAAGTCTCCCACTATTCTTTCTTCCCACGAAGCCCTAGATGGCCACCTTCCAAGTCCCTTCTCACCTATGCGTTTCTCCCAGGGACACGTGCCGATGCCATGAGCCCCGTTGCAGGAGCTTTCCGAACATGGGCTGCAAATACGCACTTCAGATTTTCGAGGATTGACAACTATAGAGACGCTGATATCACTATTGGCTTCCAACGTCGTGATCATGGAGATGGAAACCCTTTCGACGGCCCTGGTGGAACCATAGCTCATGCTTTCGCACCTACTATTGGGAGATTCCACTATGACGCAGACGAAACATGGTCTGTAAGTGCCACGCCAGGCACCTTGCACTTGGAGACTGTTGCATTGCATGAAATTGGACACCTTCTCGGTTTGGGTCACAGCTCGATTCAGAATGCCATTATGTACCCAAGCATCGCGCCTGGAACATCCAAGGGTTTGGATAGGGATGATATTGAAGGAATCAAGGCTCTATACAACAGATGAGGAGTTATCAAGTGAAATCTTACGCATTAATATTGCATTTTCGAGGCATTTTATCATGAGAGTTTTTGTATTTTCCTATACAAGTCTAGCCCATTAGAATAAGTCATTTCTGACAAAATAATTACAGGAAAAAAAGGACAGCCTTTGTATTTTTCTTTTTGATTATAGTTAAAGTTGATACCATTACATGTCTTTATACAATTTTATAGATTAATTTTCAAATTGATTTTGGAGCTTGGATCTACGGTTACCAGCTTCACTTGTTCATCATGATCAATCGATTGCTTTTAGAAGTATGCTTCTATATTTATTTATCCAAATGAAGAGGTCCCTTTTTCCTACCCTTCTAAAAAAATGTTCAAAACTCAAATTTATATGTTATTATATTTTTCAAAATTAGAAATAAATATGATTTAAAGGTAAATTTCTAAGTATTTGTTGTATATAATGACCTCCCTAAATATGAAGGAAAAGTCTTTGTAAGTCGAGAGCATTTTGGAAATGGGAACGGCCAACATTGATCATTCAATGAGATTAAGACATCTTAAATTTTGTATGTGCCTAAAAACGAGGGCAATTCGAAATTTGAAGGTCTTTAATCTTTGCAAATTTTAGTTGGCTGCAAATTTATTAGCATAAATTTCAAAATAGCAAAGGTAAACACATATACTTGAGGGCTATGACAAATAGACTAATTATAAAAAATAATAGTCATGATATATATGGTTGATCCACTCTCAAACGAAATAAGATTTCTTAAAAATAATTAGCCTTTTACTTCTTAATTGTTAGTAGGTTTTTGACATGGAAGAGAAAAATCTACTACACGTCAAGGAAGAGGGAATATTTGTCAAGGAAGTAGACTTCTCCTTATTGGAAATGTATTGGTCGACAATAAGATGGAAGTCCTTATGGGATTAATAAGAAAGAAGAAGACTTTGTCTAAGTCAAATAAAAAATGCCAATGGACCACATTTGCTAGAAACTAAACTCTTGCAA
>NW_018402670.1:1838-1958 GCF_002168275.2 Theobroma umbraticum | reverse complement strand
GTTTCTTGAGGTAAATATTCAATTATAGTCTGTTTTAATCAAAAATGTAAAACATTTCAACCTAAAACCAATTATGAGATTAGAAAACCATTTAAAGTGAGTAATAAGGCTTTTGAAGGA
>NW_018402670.1:1644-1828 GCF_002168275.2 Theobroma umbraticum | reverse complement strand
ATAAATGGACTTTTCTTGTCAATGAATACTTTTTTCTTCATGTTTCTCGAGAAAGACAGTCAATTGCTGTCTGTTGTAATCAAAAATTTAAAAAAATTCAACTTAAAATCAAATAGTAGATTAGAAAACTATTTAAAATGAGTAATAAGGCTTTTGAAGGAAAGGGAGGCTATAAATAGACTTT
>NW_018402670.1:1455-1613 GCF_002168275.2 Theobroma umbraticum | reverse complement strand
AATTATAGTCTGTTTTAATGAGAAATATAAAAAAATTAAACTTAAATTTCATTATGAGATTATAAAATCATTTAGAACGAGTAAAAAGCCTATTAAAGAAATGAGAGGCTATAAATGGACTTTTCTTATCAATGAATACTTTTTTCTTCATGGTTCTC
>NW_018402670.1:1128-1266 GCF_002168275.2 Theobroma umbraticum | reverse complement strand
AGTAATAAGGCTTTTGAAGGAATGGGTGACTATAAATGCACTTTTCTTGCCATTGAATACTTTTGCCTTTACGTTTCTTAAGACAGACAATCAATTATTGTCTGTTTTAATCAAAAATGTAAAAAAATTTAACTTAAA
>NW_018402670.1:921-1094 GCF_002168275.2 Theobroma umbraticum | reverse complement strand
GTAATAAGGCTTTTGAAAGAATGAGAGGCTATAAATAGACTTTTCTTGCCATTGTATACTTTTGTCTTCATGTTTCTCGAGATTGGTAGTCAATTATTGTCTATTTTAATCAAAAATGTTAAAAAATTTAACTTAAAATCAATTATTCGATTATAAAACCATTTAAAGCAAGT
>NW_018402670.1:327-468 GCF_002168275.2 Theobroma umbraticum | reverse complement strand
ATCAATTATTAGATTATAAAACTATTTAAAGCGAGTAATAAGGCTTTTGAAGTATTGAGAGGCTATAAATAGGCTTTTCTTGCCAATGAATGCTTTTTTCTTCACGTTTCTCGACGTAAATATTCAATTATAGTCTTTTTT
>NW_018402670.1:0-114 GCF_002168275.2 Theobroma umbraticum | reverse complement strand
CTTCACGTTTCTCGAGATAAACAGTCAACTATTATCTGTTTTAAATAAAAATGTAAAAATATTCAACTTAAAATCAATTTTTAGATTATAAAACCATTTAAAGCGAGTAATAAG
>NW_018402669.1:1371-1493 GCF_002168275.2 Theobroma umbraticum | reverse complement strand
GTTCTTGAGGCAGACATTCAATTATAGTCTGTTTTAATGAAAAATGTAAAAAACCTCAACTTAAAATTAATTATGAGATTATAAAACCATGTAAAGCGAGTAATAAGACTTTTGAAGGATTG
>NW_018402669.1:941-1058 GCF_002168275.2 Theobroma umbraticum | reverse complement strand
CAATTATGAGATTAGAAAACCATTTAAAGGGAGTAATAAGGCTTTTGAAGGAATAGGTGACTTTAAATGGACTTTTCTTGTCCTTGAATGCTCTTTTCTTAATGTTTCCTGAGATAG
>NW_018402669.1:495-617 GCF_002168275.2 Theobroma umbraticum | reverse complement strand
GAGTAATAAGACTTTTGAAGGATTGGGAGACTATAAATGGACTTTTCTTGCCCACGAATGCTCTTTTATTCATGTTTCTTGAGATAGACATTCAATTATTTTCTGTTTTAATTAAAAATATA
>NW_018402669.1:112-231 GCF_002168275.2 Theobroma umbraticum | reverse complement strand
TCTAGTCTGTTTTAATGAAAAATATAAACAAATTGAGCTTAAAATCAATTATGATATTATAAAACTATTTAGAATGAGTAAAAAGGCTGTTGAAAGAATGAAAGGCTATAAATGGACTT
>NW_018402669.1:0-102 GCF_002168275.2 Theobroma umbraticum | reverse complement strand
TGAATGCTTTTTTCTTCACGTTTCTCAAGGCAGACATTTAATTATAGACTGTTTTAACAAAAAATATAAAAATATTCAACTTAAAATCAATTATGAGATTAT
>NW_018402668.1:1109-1260 GCF_002168275.2 Theobroma umbraticum | reverse complement strand
AGAAAAATTGAAAATCTGTCTTGCAGGTTGAGCTTAATAGAAAAGACACATGCTCAAAAGCTCAACTGAAGGAGGAACAACTCTTGAAGAATGAATACCATCTAATCACACATAAAGAAAAATGGGTGATCTCTATGCTAAAACCTTTTTG
>NW_018402668.1:684-796 GCF_002168275.2 Theobroma umbraticum | reverse complement strand
CTTGATTTGTAAAATTGTTTGCTTTTCTTAATCAAAAAACTTTGGTTGCCTATTAAGGGCAAAATTCTTTGAGCTTTATTGATAAATCTTGGCTATGCAACTTGATTTGATA
>NW_018402668.1:508-665 GCF_002168275.2 Theobroma umbraticum | reverse complement strand
ATTCTTTTTGAGAAAATTGTTTTATTAAGATTGATTGATTATGGAAAATCGTTTGTATAAATTTTCTCATGATTTATGAAATTATTTTCATACTAATTCTTTGAGAAAAAATGATTTTTGTGCATAATTTTGAAACATAAAAGCTTGGATAATGTGA
>NW_018402668.1:390-481 GCF_002168275.2 Theobroma umbraticum | reverse complement strand
CCTATTCAAGTAGCTTGAAACAAGGAAAATTGAGTTAAAAAAAATGGTCTTTGATTTCCTTGTGCCTAACATAAGTTAATCATTTGAACAA
>NW_018402668.1:296-380 GCF_002168275.2 Theobroma umbraticum | reverse complement strand
CATTCTAGAACTTGTTTGAGTAGTTGAAGATGGTTAATAATGAGCTTGAAAGTTTTGACTACTTTAATTGGTACTTTTAAAGCA
>NW_018402668.1:199-286 GCF_002168275.2 Theobroma umbraticum | reverse complement strand
ATATGAGAAAAATGTTGCCATCCTTTAAGTTTAGAATGATTTATGAATGGAACAAATTTGTTTCATAATAAAAATACTTATGACTTG
>NW_018402668.1:117-189 GCF_002168275.2 Theobroma umbraticum | reverse complement strand
TTGTGCATGCTTGCTTGTAAGCTTGAATGGTTATAAGGGCATTTTTGACACATGATTGTGAGATATTTGCAA
>NW_018402668.1:0-107 GCF_002168275.2 Theobroma umbraticum | reverse complement strand
ACATGCATAAACATGATTCATTATTCCCATTACATATTTCACAAATCATTTAAAGTATAATGAAACAAAATTAAGTGACGTCAAGCTCATGATTTTTCACAAAGCAA
>NW_018402667.1:893-1021 GCF_002168275.2 Theobroma umbraticum | reverse complement strand
TTTTCTATGGCAAGGATTCAATTATAACCTGTTTTAACTAAAAATGTAAAAAAAATTAATTTAAATTCAATTATGAGATAATTAAACCATTTAAAGTAAGTAATAAGGCTTTTGATGGAATAGGCGAT
>NW_018402667.1:734-883 GCF_002168275.2 Theobroma umbraticum | reverse complement strand
TTTTCTTCCTAATGAATGGCTTTTCTTCACATTTTCTTAGGCACATATTCAATTATAGTTTGTTTTAACTAAAAATATATAAAAATTCAACTTAAATCAGTTCTGAGATTATAAAACCATTTAAAGCGAGTAATAAGGCTTTTGAAGGA
>NW_018402667.1:545-724 GCF_002168275.2 Theobroma umbraticum | reverse complement strand
ATAAATGGACTTTTCTTGCCAATAAGTATCTTTTTCTATAAGTTTCACGAGGCAAACATTCAATTGTAATATATTTTAACCAAAAATGTAAAAAAAAATTTGAACTTAATATCAAATATGAGATTTTAAAATCATTTAAAGCGAGTAATAAGGCTTTTGAAGGAATGGGTGACTATAAA
>NW_018402667.1:166-394 GCF_002168275.2 Theobroma umbraticum | reverse complement strand
ACATTCAATTATAGTCTGTTTTAACTAAAAATGTATAAAAATTCAACTTAAAATGAATTATGAGATTATAAAATCATTTAAAGCAAATGATAAAGCTTTTGAAGGATTGAGAGACTATAAACGGATTTTTTTTATAAATATATTGATTTTTCTACATCTTTCCTGAGGCAGGCATTCAATTATAGTCTGTTTTAATAAAAACATAAAAAAATTCAACTTGAAATCAAT
>NW_018402667.1:0-156 GCF_002168275.2 Theobroma umbraticum | reverse complement strand
TAAAATCATTTAAAGTAATTAATAATGGTTTTGAAGGAATGGGAGACTATAAATAGACTTTTCTCACTAGTGAATGCCTTTTCTTCACATTTTCTGTGACAAACATTCAATTATAGTTTATTTTAACCAAAAATGAATAAAAATTCAACTCAAATC
>NW_018402666.1:1123-1296 GCF_002168275.2 Theobroma umbraticum | reverse complement strand
TTAACGTTTTTTATTTTTGAAAAATCTAGCACTGTAGCACTAAGCTCTCTGGAAATTTGATTGTGTGCCTCCTTTCATCAATGCTGCAACCTTGTTCTCCCAGTGCTGTGGCAGTTTTTGAATTTCAAATGTGAGTTTTACCCTGATATGTTCTGAACTGGGCAAAGTGGTAA
>NW_018402666.1:693-808 GCF_002168275.2 Theobroma umbraticum | reverse complement strand
TCACCTCATTTGGAGTTTTTTAAAGAGAGATATGGTCAAAATACCAAAATATATGTGAATGATCACCATACTTGCACTGATTTTCATCAATTGAGTCTTTTTTGTCAATTTCCTA
>NW_018402666.1:0-145 GCF_002168275.2 Theobroma umbraticum | reverse complement strand
TAAACTTGAAGAGAACTTGTCATGGAGTGCCCCAAAATTTCCAACTTTTTATTTGTTGTATCTTTGTTGAATATTTATTCCAACTCTTTCATTACATACTGTTAAAAAACAAGATATCATCAACACTTGGGATATATGTATCGGT
>NW_018402665.1:136-4819 GCF_002168275.2 Theobroma umbraticum | reverse complement strand
CTTATTACTCGCTCTAAATGATTTTATAACCTCAAAATCAATTTTAAGTTAATTTTTTTTTGTATTTTTATTAAAATAGATTATAATTGAATTTTTGCCTTAATAAACGTGAAGAAAAACCCATTCATTAGTAAGAAAAGCCCATTTATAATCACCTAAGCCTTCGAAAGCCTTATTACTCGCTTTAAATAGCTTTATAAGCTTATAATTGATTTTAGATTGAATTTTTTTACATATTTGGTTAAAACAGATTATAATTGAATGTTTGCCTAGGAAAACATGACGAAAAAGATATTCATGGTCAAGAAAAGTATATTTATACTCACTCATTCCCTCAAAAGCCTTATCACTCACGTTAAATAGTTTTATAACCTTATAATTGATTTTAAGTTGAATTCTTTTACATTTTTGTTTAAAACAAATTATAATTGAATGTATGCCTTTAGAAATAGGAAGAAAAAGCTATTAAGTGACATGAAAAGTCCATTTATAGTCACCAACACCTTTGAAAGCTTTATTACTTACCTTAAATGGTTTTATAATCCCATAATTGATTTAAAGTTGAATTTTTTTTAGATTTTTGGTTAAAATAGATTATAATTGACTATCTGTCTTAAGAAATATGAAGAACAAGCCATTCATTGTTAAGCAAAGTTTATTTATAATCACCCATGCCTTCAAAAGCCTTATTACTCACTTTAAATGGTTTTATAATATCATAATTGATTTTAGGTTGAATTTTTTTACATTTTTGACTAAAACAAATTATAATTGAATGTTTGACTCAGGAAACAAGAAGAAAAACCCATTCATTCGTAAGAAAAGCCCATTTATAGTCACTTAATCCTTCGAAAGCCTTATTACTCACTTTAAATAGTTTTCTAATCTCATAATTGATTTTAAATTAAACTTTTTTACTTTTTTAATTAAAATATATTATAATTAAATGTTTGCTTTGAGAAACGTTAAGTAAAAACTATCCATTGATATCAAAAGTCCATTTATAGTCGCTCAAGCCTTCGAAAGCCTTATTATTGGCTTTAAATGGTTTGATAATCTTATAATTGATTTTAAGTTGAATTTGTTTTACATTTCAAGTTAAAATAGGTTATAATTGAATGTCTACCTTAGAAAACGTGAATAAAAAGATATTTATTAGTAAGAAAAGTCCATTTATAGTTACCCATGCCTTCAAAAGCCTTATTACTCGCTCTAAGTGGTTTTATAACCTCAAAATCGATTTTTAGTTGATTTTTTTTAATTTTTGTTAAAACACATTATAATTGAATCTTTGCCTTAATAAATGCAAATAAAAACCCATTCATTAGTAAGAAAAGCTCATTTATAGTCACCCAAGCGTTCAAAAGCCTTATTACTCGCTTTGAATAGTTTATAACCTCATAATTGATTTTAAGTTGAATTGTTTTTACATTTTTGGTTAATACAAATTATAATTGTATGTTTGCCTTGGGAAACATGAAGAAAAAGTCATTCATTGGCAAGAAAAGTCCATTTATAGTCATCGATTCCTTCAAAAGCCTTACTACTCACTTAAAATGGTTTTATAATCTCATAATGAATTTTAAGCTGAATTTTCTTACATGTTTGGTTAAAAAAAATTATAATTGAGTGTCTATCTCAAAAAACATGAAGAAATAGTCATTCATTATCAAGTCCATTTATAGTCACCCATGCCTTCAAAAGCCTTATTACTTGTTTTTTATGATTTTATAATGCCATAATTGATTTTAGGTTAAATTTTTTTATATTTTTAGTTAAAACAGATTGTACTTGACTGTCTTCCTTGAGAAACATGAAGAAAAAGCCATTTACTGACAAGAAAAGTCCATATACAGTCAGCCAAGCCTTCGAAAACCTTATTACTCGCTTTAAATGGTTTTATAATCTCATAATTGATTTTAAGTTGAATATTTTTTCTTTTTAATTAAAATATATTATAATTGAATGTCTGCCTTAGGAAACATAAAGCAAAAGCCATGCCTTGATATAAAAAGCCCATTTATAGTAAGTCAAACCTTCGAAAGCCTTATTACTCGCTTTACATAGTTTTATAATCTCATAATTAATTTTAGGTTGAATTTTTTTATATATTTGGTTAAAAAAATTATAATTGAGTGTCTGTCGTAAAAAACGTGAAGAAAAAGCCATTCATTGACAAGTCCATTTATAGTCACCAATGCCTTCAAAAGCCTTATTGCTCACTTTATATGGTTTTATAATGTCATAATTGATTTTAGGTTAAATTTTTTTACATTTTTGGTTAAAATAGATTGCAATTGACTGTCTACCTTAAGAAACGTGAAGAAAAAGCCATTGAATGACAAGAATAGCCTATTTACAGTCAGTCAAGCCTTCGAAAACGTTATTACTCGCTTTAAATAGTTGTATTATCTCATAATTGATTTTAAGTTGAATATTTTTACTTTTTTGATTAAAATATATTAGAATTAAATGTTTGCCTCGGGCAACATAAAGCAAAAGCATTTCATTGATATAAAAAGTCCATTTATAGTCAGTTAAACCGTTGAAAGCCTTATTACTCGCTTTAAATGATTTTATAATCTCATAATTGATTCTAAGTTGAATTTTTTTACATTTTTGGTTAAAACAGATTATAATTGAATGTCTACCATGGGAAACATGAAGACAAAGCCATTCATTAACAAAAAAAGTTTATTTATAGTCACCCATGCCTTCGAAAGCCTTCTTACTTGCTTTAAATGGTTTTACAATCTCATAATTGATTTTAGGCTGAATGTTTTTACATTTTTGGATAAAATAGATTATAATTGATTGTTTACCTTAGGAAATGTGAAGCAAAATTCATTCATTGACAAGAAAAGTCCATTTATAGTCACCCATGCCTTCAAAAGCTTTATTACTCGCTTTAAATAGTTTTATAGTCTCATAATTGATTTTAGGTTGAATTGTTTTACATTTTTGGTTAAACCAGATCATAATTGATTGTTTGACTGGGGAAACATGAAGGAAAGCCCATTCATTGACAGGAAAAGCCCATTTATAGTCAATTATTCCTTCAAAAGCCTTATTTCTCACTTTAAATGGTTTTGTAATCTCATAATTGATTTTAAGTTAATTTTTTTTGCATTTTTCATAAAAACATATTATAATTGAATGTCTGCCTTGGGAAATATGAAGGAAAAGCCATTCATTAGTAAGAGAAGTTCATTTATAGTCACCCATTCCTTCAAAAGCCTTATTACTCACTTTAAATTATTTTATAACCTCATAATTGACGTTAGATTGAATTTTTTTTGGATTTTTTGTTAAAACATATTAGAATTGAATGTTTGCCTAGGAAAACGTGAAGAAAAAGTCTTTCATTGGCAAGAAAAATCTATTTATAGTCACCCATTCCTTTAAAAGCCTTATTGTTCACTTTAAATGGTTTTATAAACTCATAATTGATTTTATGTTGAAATTTCTTACATTTTTGGGTAAAACAGGTTACAATTAAGTGTTTTCCTTTGGAAACATTAAAAAAAGCCATTCATTGACAAGAAAAGTCCATTTGTTGTCATGCATGCCTTCGAAAGCCTTATTACTCGCTTTAAATAGATTTACAATCTCATGACTGATTTTATGTTGAATTTTTTTGCATTTTACTTAAAACAGATTATAATTGCTTTAAATGGTTTTATAACCTCATAATTGACTTGACGTTGAATTTATTTATATTTTTGGTTAAAACAGATTATAACTATACGTTTGCCTTGGAAAACATGAAGAAAAAACCATTCATTGGCAAGAAAAGTCACTTTATAGTCACCCATTCCCTCAAAAGCCTTGTTACTCATTTTAAATGATTTTATAATCTTATAATTGATTTTAGATTGAATTTTCTTACATATTTTGTTCAAACATATTATAATAGAATGTTTGCCTTGGAAAACATGAGAAAAAGATATTCAATGGCAAGAAAAGTCCATTTATAGTCACCCATTCCCTCAATAGCCTTTTGACTCTTTAAATGGTTTTGTAACCTTATAATTGATTTTAAGTAAAATTTTTTTAAATTTTTGCTTAAAACAAAATATAATTGACTGTATACGTTAGGAAACATGAAGAAAAAGCCATTCATTGACATGAAAAGTTCATTTATAGTCACCCATGCCTTCCAAAGCCTTATTACTCACTTTAAATAATTTTATAATCTCATAATTCATTTTAGGTTGAATTTTCTTATATTCTGTCTTAAGAAACGTAAAGAAAAAGCCATTCATTGACCAGAAAGTCTATTTATTGTCACCCATACCTTCAAAAGCCTAATTACTCGCTTTAAATGGTTTTATAATCTCATAATTGATTTTAGGTTGAATTTTTTTACATTTTTTGTTAAAACAGATTATAATTGAATGTTTGACTTGAGAAACATGAAGAAAAACCCATTCATTGGTAAGAAAAGCCTATTTATAGTCACCCAAGCCTTCGAAAGCCTTATTACTCACTTTAAATGTTTTTCTAATCTCTTAATTAATTCTAAGTTGAATTTTTTTACTTTTTTCATTAAAATATATTATAATTGATTATTTACCTTGAGAAACATGAAGCAAAAGCCATGCATTGATATCGAAAGTCCATTTATAGTTAATCAAGTCTTCAGAAGCATTATTACTCGCTTTAAATGGTTTTATAATCTTA
>NW_018402665.1:0-126 GCF_002168275.2 Theobroma umbraticum | reverse complement strand
TAAGTTAAATATTTTTACATTTTTGGTTAAAACAAATTATAATTGAATGTCTACCTTAGGAAACATGAAGAAAAAAGCATTCATTGGCAAGAAAAGTCCATTTATAGTCACATTTTCCTTCAAAAG
>NW_018402664.1:0-2790 GCF_002168275.2 Theobroma umbraticum | reverse complement strand
TATTAAAACAGATTATAATTGAATGTTTACCTTAAAAAACGTGAAGAAAAACCCATTTATTGACAAGAAAAGCTCATTTATAGTCACTCAAGCCTTCAAAAGCCTTATACTCACTTTCAATAGTTTTATAACCTTATAATTGATTTTAAGTTGAATGTCTTTACAATATTGGTTAAAAGGATTATAATTGTATGGTTACCTTGGGAAACATGAAAAAAAAGCTATTCATTAGCAAGAAAAGTCCATTTATAGTCACCTATTCCTTCAAAAGCCTTACTAGTCACTTAAAATGGTTTTATAATATCATAATTGATTTTAGGTTGAATTATCATACATATTTGGTTAAAACAGATTACCTCGAAAAATATGAAGAAAAAGCCATTCATTGACAAGAAAAGTCCATTTATAGTCACCCATGCCTTCGAAAGCTTTATTACTTGCTTTATATGGTTTATAATTTCATAAATGATTTTAGGTCAAATATTTATACATTTTTAATTAAAACAGAATATAATTGATTGTCCACCTTAAGAAATATGAAGAGAAAGCCATTCAATGAGAAGAAAAGCCCATTTATAGTCATCTAAGCCTTCGAAAACCTTATTACTTGCTTTAAATAGTTTTATAATCTCATAATTGATGTTAAGTTGAATTTTTTTTACTTTTGTCATTAAAATATATTATAATTGCATGTCCACCTTAGAAAACGTGGAGCAAATGCAATCCATCGATATGAAAAGTCCATTTGCAGTTAGTCAAACCTTCGAAAGCCTTATTATACGCTTTAAATGGTTTTGTAATCTCATAATTGATTTTAAGTTAAATTTTTTTACATTTTGGGTTAAAATAATTATAATTGAATGTCTACCATGGGAAACGTGAAGACAAAGCTATTCATTGATAAAAAAAAGTCTATTTATAGTCACCCATGCTTTCGAAAGCCTTATTACTCACTTTAAATGGTTTTACAATCTCATAATTGATTTTAGGCTGAACTTTTTAACATTTTTAGATAAAACAGATTATAATTGACTATCTTCCTTAGGAAACATAAAAAAAAAAAAGTCATTCATTGATGAGAAAATTTCACTTATAGTCATCCATTCCTTCAATAGCCTTATTACTCACTTTAAATCGTGTTGTAATCTCATAATTGATTTTAAGTTGATTTTTTTTGCATTCTTCATGTAAACAGATTATAATTGAATGTTTTCCTTGTGAAACATGAATAAAAAGCCATTCATTGGCATGAAAAGTTTATTTATAGTCACCAATTCCTTCAAAAGCCTTATTACTCACTTTAAATGATTTTGTAATCTCAAAATTGATTTTAAGTTGAATTGTTTACATTTCTGATTAAAATATTTTATAATTGAATGTTTATCTTGGAAAATATTAAGCAAAAGTAATCCATTAGTATAAAAAGTCCACTTATAGTCGCGCAAGCCTTCAAAAAGCCTTATTACTCGCTTTAAATGATTTTATAAACTCATAATTGATTTTAAGTTAAATTTATTTATATTTTTGATTAAAACAGATTATAATTGATTGTCTGCCTCAAAAAATGTAAAAAAAAGGCATTCATTAGCAAGAAAAGTCCATTTATAGTCACCCATCCTCTTAGAAGCCTTATTAATCACATTAAATAGTTTTGTAATATAATAATTGATTTTAAATTGAGTTTTTTTACATTTTGGTTAAACAGATTATAATTGAATGTCTGCTCAGGAAACGTGAAGAAAAAGGCATTCATTGGCAAGAAAAGTCAATTTCTAGTCACCCATTTCTTCAAAAGCCTCATTGCTCATTTTAATTGAATTTGTATTCTCATCATTGATTTTGAGTTGAATTTTTTAGTATTTTTGGTTACAACATATTCTAATTGAATGTCTGCCTCAAAAAATGTAAAGAAAAAGTTATTCATTGACAAGAAATGTCTATTTATAGTCACCCATGCCTTCAAAAGCCTTATTATGCGCTTTAAATGGTTTTACAATCTCAAAATTGATTTTAGGTTGAATTTTTTTACATTTCTTATTAAAACGGAATACAATTGAATGATTGCCTTGAGAAACACAAAGAAAAAACCATTCATTGTTAGAAAAAGCCCATTTTTATTCACTCAAGCCTTTGAAAGCTTTATTACTCGCTTTAAATGGTCTTATAATCACATAATTAATTTTCTTTTACATTTTTGGTTAAAATTCATTATAATTGAATATTTTCCTTAAGAAACGTGAAGCAAAATAGTTTTGTAATCTCATAATTGATTTTAAGTTGAATTTTTTTACATTTTTGGCTAAAACAGATTATAATTGCATGCTTGCCTTGAGACACGTGAAGAAAAAGCCATTCATTGGCAAGAAAAGTCCATTTATAGTCACCCATTCCTTCAAAAGCTGTATTGCTTACTTTAAATAGTTTTGTAATCTCATAATTGATTTTAATTTGAAGTTTTTTACATTTTTGGTTAAACAGATTAAAATTGAATGCCTGCCTCAGAAAACGTGAAGAAAAAGTCATTTATTGGCAAGAAAAGTCTATTTTTAGTAACCCATTCCTTCAAAAGCCTTATTACCCACTTTAAATAGTTTTATAATTTCATAATTGATTTTAAGTTGATTTTTTTACATTTTTCATTAAAACAGATTATGTTTGAATATCTACCCCGAGAAAAGTGAAGAAAAGGCCATTCATTGTCAAGAAAAATCCATTTATAGTCACCCATTCATTCAAAAGCTTTATTACTCACTTTAAATTGTGTTGTAATCTCATAATTGATTTTAAGTT
>NW_018402663.1:1862-1975 GCF_002168275.2 Theobroma umbraticum | reverse complement strand
TTTAGTTAAAACAGACAATAATTGAATGTTTACCTCATGAAACATGAAGAAAAAGGCATTCATTGACAAGAAAATGTAAAAATATTCAAATCAAAATCAATTATGAGTTTATA
>NW_018402663.1:1660-1852 GCF_002168275.2 Theobroma umbraticum | reverse complement strand
AAGCGAGTAATAAGGTTTTCGAAGGAATAGATGACCATAAATGGGCTTTTCTTCTCAAAGAATAGCTTTTTTGCATGTTTCTCAAAGTAGGCATTCAATTATAGTCTGTTTTAACTAAAATTTTAAAAAAATTTAACTTAAAATCAATTTTTGGAATATAAAACAATTTAAAGCGAGTAATAAGGCTTTTAA
>NW_018402663.1:1331-1650 GCF_002168275.2 Theobroma umbraticum | reverse complement strand
GACTATAAATGGGCTTTTCTTGCCAATGAATGATTTTTTTTTACATTTCTTGAGGTAGACATTCGATTATAGTCTATTTTAACCATAAATGTAAAAACATTCAACACAAAATCAATTTTGAGATTATAAAATAATTAAAAGCGAGTAATAAGACTTTTAAAGGAATGGGTGACTATAAATGGACTCTTCTTCTCAATGAATAGCTTTTTTTTTGCATGTTTCTCAAGGTAGGCATTCAATTATAGTCCGTTTTAATAAAAAATGTAAAAACAATTCAACTAAAAATCAATTATGAGATATAAAACAATTTATAGTGAGT
>NW_018402663.1:1150-1321 GCF_002168275.2 Theobroma umbraticum | reverse complement strand
TTGAAGGAATAGGTGACTATAAATGGATTTTTTTTCTCAATGAATGACTTTTTTTACACATTTCTGAAGGCAGACATTCAATTCTAGTCTGTTTTAACCTTAAATGTAAAAAAAATTAACTTAAAATGAATTGTGAGATTATAAAATAATTTAAAGCGAGTAATAAGGCTT
>NW_018402663.1:1023-1140 GCF_002168275.2 Theobroma umbraticum | reverse complement strand
GGATGACTATAAATAGACTTTTCTCGCTAATGAATGCCTTTTTTCATGTTTCTCAAGGTAAACATTCAATATTTGTCTGTTTTAACAAAAAATGTAAAAAAATTCAAATCAAAATCA
>NW_018402663.1:797-1013 GCF_002168275.2 Theobroma umbraticum | reverse complement strand
TATAAAGCCATTTAAAGCGAGTAATAAGGTTTTCGAAGGAATAGGTGACCATAAATGGGTTTTTCTTCTCAAAGAATAGCTTTTCTTGCATGTTTCTCAAAGCAAGCATTCAATTATGGTCTGTTTTAACCAAAATTTCAAAAAAATATAACTTGAAATCAATTTTGGGAATATAAAACAATTAAAAGCGAGTAATAAGGCTTTTAAAGGAATGGG
>NW_018402663.1:651-787 GCF_002168275.2 Theobroma umbraticum | reverse complement strand
TGGGCTTTTCTTGCCAATGAATGATTTTTTTCACATTTCTTATGGTAGACATTCGATTATAGTCTGTTTTTGTAAAAAATGTACAAAAATTCAACTCAAAATTAATTATGCGATTATAAAACAATTTAAAGTGAGT
>NW_018402663.1:531-641 GCF_002168275.2 Theobroma umbraticum | reverse complement strand
TTGAAGGAATGGGTGACTATAAATTGACTTTTCTTGCAAACGAATGCATTTTCTTGACGTTTCTCTAAGTAGAAATTCAATTATAGTCTGTTTTAGCTAAAAATGTAAAA
>NW_018402663.1:313-508 GCF_002168275.2 Theobroma umbraticum | reverse complement strand
GAGATTATAAAACAATTTAAAGCGAGTAATAAGGCTTTTGAATGAATGGGTGACGATAAATGGACTTTTCTTCTCAATCAATAGCTTTTTTTTCATATTTCTTAAGGTAGGCATTCAATTATAGTCTCTTTTAACCAAAAATTCAAAAAATTTTAACTTAAAATTAATTATAAGATTATAAAACAATTTAAAGCG
>NW_018402663.1:206-303 GCF_002168275.2 Theobroma umbraticum | reverse complement strand
CTTTTGAAGGAATGGGTGACCATAAATGGACTTTTCTTCTCAATCAATAGTTTTTTTTGCATATTTCTTAAGGCAAGCATTCAATTATAGTCTCTTT
>NW_018402663.1:114-196 GCF_002168275.2 Theobroma umbraticum | reverse complement strand
TTCAAAAAAATTTAACTTAAAATTAATTATAAGATTATAAAACAATTTAAAGCAAGTAATAAGGTTTTTGAAGGAATGGGTG
>NW_018402663.1:0-104 GCF_002168275.2 Theobroma umbraticum | reverse complement strand
GACTTTTTTTCTCAATGAGTAGCTTTTTGTACACGTTTCTCAAGGCAGGTATTGAATTATAATCTGTTTTAATAAAAAATATAAAAAAATTCAACTTAAAATCA
>NW_018402662.1:4031-4162 GCF_002168275.2 Theobroma umbraticum | reverse complement strand
TTTTTCTTTAAAACAGACTATAATTGAATGTCTACTTCAAGAAACATGAAGAAACAAGCATTCATTGGCAAAATAAGTCCATTTATAGTCACTTACTCCTTCAAAAGCCTTATTACTCGCTTTAAATAGTT
>NW_018402662.1:3928-4008 GCF_002168275.2 Theobroma umbraticum | reverse complement strand
AGGTTCAATTTTTTTTACATTATTGGTTAAAAAAGATTATAATTGAATGTCTAGTTTAAGTAATGTAAAGAAAAAGCTAT
>NW_018402662.1:3766-3918 GCF_002168275.2 Theobroma umbraticum | reverse complement strand
TAAGTTGAATTTTTTTACATCTTTAGTTCAAACAGACTATAATTGAATGTCTACCTCAAGAAATGTGAAGAAAAAAGTATACAGTGGTAAGAAAAGTTCATTTATAGTCTCATATTCCTTCAAAAGCCTTATTACTCGCTTTAAATTGTTTT
>NW_018402662.1:3468-3655 GCF_002168275.2 Theobroma umbraticum | reverse complement strand
CTTTTTTAGTTAAAACATACAATAATTGAATATTTACATCGAGAAACGTGAAGAAACAAGTATTCATTGGAAAGAAAAGTCGATTTATAGTCTCTTATTTCTTCAAAAGTCTTATTACTCGCCTTAAAGTGTATTATAATATCATAATTGATTTTAAGCTAACTTTTTTCACATTTTTAGTTAAAAC
>NW_018402662.1:3221-3381 GCF_002168275.2 Theobroma umbraticum | reverse complement strand
TTTATAATCTCATAATTGATTTTAAGTTGAATTTTTTTACATATTTGGTTAAAAGATACTATATTTGAATGTCTACCAAGAGAAACATAAAGAAGCAAGTATTCATTGACAATAAAAGTCTATTTATAGCCTCTTATTCCTTCAAAAGCCTTATTACTCG
>NW_018402662.1:2942-3211 GCF_002168275.2 Theobroma umbraticum | reverse complement strand
TTTTATAATCTCATAATTGATTTTTAGATGAATTTTTTTACTTTTTTAGTTAAAACAGACTATATTGAATGTCTACCCCAAGAAACGTAAAGAAACAAGCATTCATTAGCAACAAAAGTCTATTTATAGTCTTCTATTCCTTTAAAAGCCTTAGTACTCGCTTTAAATTGTTTTATAATACTATAATTGATTTTAAGTTGAATTTTTTCACATTTTTAATTAAAACAGACTATAATTGATTGTCTAGCTCAAGAAACATGAAGAAAAAG
>NW_018402662.1:2523-2776 GCF_002168275.2 Theobroma umbraticum | reverse complement strand
TGAAGAAACAAGCATTCATTGGCAAGATAAGTCCATTTATAGTCTCTTATCCCTTTAAAAGCCTTATTACTCGCTTTATATAGTTTTATAATCTCAAAATTGATTTTAGGTTCAATTTTTTATTACATTTTTTGCTTAAATAGATTATAATTGATGTCTAGCTCAAGTAACATAACGCAAAAGCTATTCATAGTGAGGAAAAGTTCATTTATTGTCACCCATTCCTTCAAAAGCCATATTACTCGCTTTAAAT
>NW_018402662.1:2335-2505 GCF_002168275.2 Theobroma umbraticum | reverse complement strand
GACTATAGTTTAACGTCTACCTCGTGAAACATGAAGAAAAAGGCATTCACTAGCAAAACAATTTCATTTATAGTCACCCATTCTTTCAAAAATTATATTACTCACTTTAAATTGTTCTATAATCTCATAATTAATTTTGAGTTGAATTTTTTCACCTTTTTGGTTAAAAC
>NW_018402662.1:2097-2212 GCF_002168275.2 Theobroma umbraticum | reverse complement strand
TTAAAACAGACTATAATTAATTGTATAGCTCAAAAACATGAAGACACGAGCATTCATTGGAAAGACAAGTCTATTTATAGTCTCCTATTCCTTCAAAAGCCTTATTACTCGCTTT
>NW_018402662.1:1674-1793 GCF_002168275.2 Theobroma umbraticum | reverse complement strand
CTGGCAAAAAAAGTCTATTTAAAGTCACTCATTCCTTCAAAAGCCTTATTACTCGTTTTGTACGGTTTTATAATATCATAATTGATTTTAAATTGAATGCTTTCAGATTTTTAGTTAAT
>NW_018402662.1:1480-1612 GCF_002168275.2 Theobroma umbraticum | reverse complement strand
TCAAAAGCCTTATTACTCACTTGAAATGGCTTTATAATCTCAAAATTGATTTTAGGTTTAATTTTTTTTACATTATTAGTTAAAAAATATTATAATTGATTGTCTAGCTTGAGTAACATGAAGAAAAAGATA
>NW_018402662.1:1342-1455 GCF_002168275.2 Theobroma umbraticum | reverse complement strand
CATTCCATCAAAAGTCATATTACTTGCTTTAAATGGTTTTATAATCTCATAATTGACTAGAAGTTGAATTTTTTTGCATTTTTGGTTAAAATAGACTATAATTGAAGGTTTAC
>NW_018402662.1:962-1210 GCF_002168275.2 Theobroma umbraticum | reverse complement strand
GTTGAATGTTTTTAGATTTTTGATTAAAATAGACTATAATTGAATGTGTACCTTAAGAAACGTAAAGAAAAAAGTATTCATTGGCAAGAAAAGTCTATTTATAGTCTCTTGTTTCTTTAAAAGCCTTATTACTTGCTTTAAAATGTTTTATAAACTCATAATTGATTTTAGGTTGAATTTGTTTACATTTTTTGCTAAAACAGACTATAATTGAATGTCTAGCTCAAGAAACGTGAAGAAACAAGCAT
>NW_018402662.1:521-701 GCF_002168275.2 Theobroma umbraticum | reverse complement strand
ATTGTTTTATAATCTAATAATTGATTTTAAGTAAATTTTTAATACATTATTGGTTAAAAAAAGATTATGATTGAATGTCTACCTTGAGAAATATGAAAAAACAAGCATTCATTGGCAAAAAAAGTTCATTTATAGTCTTCTATTCCTTCAGAACCCTTTTTACTCGCTTTAAGTGGTTTT
>NW_018402662.1:130-313 GCF_002168275.2 Theobroma umbraticum | reverse complement strand
GGCAAGAAAAGTCCATTTATAGTCACTCATTCCTTCAAAAGCCATATTACTCGCGTTAAATGATTTTATAATCTAATAATTAATTTTAAGTTGATTGTTTTTGCATTTTTGGTTCAAACAGACTATAGTTGAATATCTACCTCAAGAAATGTGAAGAAAAAGGCATTCACTGGCAAAAAAAGT
>NW_018402662.1:0-120 GCF_002168275.2 Theobroma umbraticum | reverse complement strand
TCACCCATTCCTTTAAAAAGCTTATTACTCGCTTTAAAAGGTTCTATAATCTCATAATTGATTTTGAGTTGAATTTTTTCACATTTTTGGTTAAAACATACTATAATTGGATGTCTACCT
>NW_018402660.1:1172-1555 GCF_002168275.2 Theobroma umbraticum | reverse complement strand
AATCAATTATGAGATTAAAAAACCATTTAAAGTGAGTAATAAGGCTTTCGAAGGTAATGGTGACTATAAATGCAATTTTCTTACTAATGGATATCTTTTTCTTTATGTTTCTCGAGGTAGATATTAAATTATAATCTGTTTTAATAAAAAATATAAAAAACTACAGCTTAAAATCTGTTATTAGATTACAAAAATATTTAAATCAAGTAATAAGGCCTTCGAAAGCATGGGTGACTATAAATTAGCTTTTCTTGCAAATGGATGTCTTTTCTTCACTTTTCTCGAGGTAAACATTCAATTATAATCTATTTCAATACAAATGTAAAAAAATTCAGCTTAAAATCAATTATGAGATGGTAAAACCATTTAAAGGAGTAATAAGG
>NW_018402660.1:615-1162 GCF_002168275.2 Theobroma umbraticum | reverse complement strand
CATGGGTGACTATAAATAGACTTTTCTTACCAATGGATATCTTTTTCTTCAGGTTTCTCGAGGTAGATATTCAATTATAATATATTTTTATAAAAATAAAAAAAAAGATAACTTAAAATCAATTACGAAATTATAAAACCATTTAAAGCGAGTAATAAGGCTTTTGAAGGTATATGTGACTATAAGTGGATTTTTTCTACCAATGGATATCTTTTTCTTTATGTTTCCAGAGGCAAACATTAAATTATAATTTTTTTGAACCAAAAATGTTAAAAAATTCAGCTTAAAATCTATTATCAGATTTTAAAAATATTTACAGAGAGTAATAAGGCTTTCGAAGGCATGAGTGATTATAAATGGACTTTTTTGGGCAATGAATATCTTTTTCTTCATGTTTCTTGAGGTAGACATTCAATTTTAGTTTGTTTTAATAAAAAAGTATAAAAACTTTCAATTTAAAATCAATTATGTGATTGTAAAACTATAAAGCGAGTAATAAGGCTTCCGAAGGCATAAGTGACTTAAAATAGACTTTTTTTGTCAATGA
>NW_018402660.1:520-605 GCF_002168275.2 Theobroma umbraticum | reverse complement strand
CTTCACGTTTCTTGAGGTAGACATATTATTATAATATGTTTTAATAAAAATACAATAAAAAATTAACTTAAAATCAATTATGAGA
>NW_018402660.1:0-510 GCF_002168275.2 Theobroma umbraticum | reverse complement strand
ATTTAAAGCTAGTAATAAGACTTTCGAAGGTGTGAGTGACTATAAGTGGATTTTTCTCACCAATAGATATCTTTTTCTTCATGATTCTAGAGGTAGACATGAAATTATAATTTTTTGAACAAAAAATGTAAAAAAATTCAGCTTAAAATCTATTAGGAGATTTTAAAAACATTTAAAGCGAGTAATAAGGCTTTCGAAGGCATGGGCAATTATAAATGGACTTTTTTGGCCAATGGATATCTTTTCTTCATGTTTCTTGAGGAAATCTGAATTATAATCTGTTTTAATAAAAAATATAAAAAAATTCAACTTATAATTAATTATGAGATTGTAAAACTATCCAAAGCATGTAATGAGGCTTTCAAAGGCATGGCTGATTATAAATAGACTTTTCTTGCCAACGGATATCTTTTTCTTTACGTTTCCTGACGCGGACATTCAATTATTATCTGTTTCAACCAAAAATGTGAAAAAATTCAACTGAAAATCAATTATGAGATTATAAAAACA
>NW_018402659.1:0-2117 GCF_002168275.2 Theobroma umbraticum | reverse complement strand
AACTCTTTATTATTGCACTAACATGAAGGAAAACCTTTATCACATATAATTATGCGATTACATATGCATCAAATGACAATATATATTCCTTGACCTATCTAATTGGCTCAAAAGCATATATCAACACTTGGGAGCGTACTTTGAGCCCCAATACTCCCTTGGTATATTGATGTTGACCAAAGCACTAGCCATGTCATCAATTATAGATGATACATATTATTCATATGGAACACATGATGAGCTTATACTTTATACAGATGCAATTGAGAGGTGATCAGATCCATTTCAATTTTGAATGTTGAAGTATATATATATACTTGAACCTCAACAAGAATTCTGAGACATGTAATTAACCTTTAAATTGTGTTTCGGGTGGGATATTAAATGCATAGATCAACTCCTAGATTATATGAAAATAAGCTATAAGACACTTTTAGATGTTTACGAAGAAATGGAACAACTATTGGAGCAAGGGGAGTAATACCGTGTCGAATATGCAAACAAGGAGGTTAGATCATCGACAATTACCCCATTTATTTCATATACACATGAGAAATATTTTTAATAATTGTTGGATTTTCATGCCACAGATGATACAACTTGCTCAAGCTTACCTCCTTGAAGCCAAATGGATGCTTGAAAAGTACAAACCAACATTCGAGGATTACAAGGCTAATGCATCGCAAACCTCTAGCTATGCTTTGGTAGCTATCATAGCGCTCGTCAGCTTGGGTGATGTTGTAACCCAAGAGACCTTTAATTGGGCAGTTAACAACCCCAAGATCATCAAAGCTTCCATAATAATTTGTAGGTTCATGGATGACATTGCTAAGCACAAGGTATACTACATTAATCAAAGAAATTGATTTCTACTATGTTCAAATGTCTTTGTACGATCGCGATAAATGAACAATAATCTTAATTAGAAAAAGAAAGAGTTTCTAGCCACACAAGAAATGCTTTGTATGGATGGGAATTTAATGAAAATAGAGAAGACAATTGCTCAGCCATTAAGTGGTACATGCAACAATATGGCGTATTAGTGCAAGAGGCATACGATGAGTTCAAGAAGCATATCGAGAGTTCCTGGAAGGTCAAAAATAAAGAGTTACTGAAACCAAAAAAAATGCCAACACCAGTTCTAAATCATTGTCTCAACCTTGCACAGGAGATGGTTACACACATGTGGGCAAAGCTACAAAATATGGGCTTTACTTCATTGCTAATGGATGTCCCAAGTACATGCCCTTTGCCGCCCCTTTTCCATGGCATGAAGCTTCCTTTGTCTTGCCTAGTACCTCAAACTTCTACTCCTCTAAGATCTCAAATTAAGAAAAAGAGGGTAGTGAGGAAATTGAAGAAAAAACAATTACTCCAAAAGATTGAAGTAAATATTTTGATTTTTCTTAACTTTATATATCTTGTTTGATTTCTTATCTGAAAATGGCTTTTATTTCGTTTTCATTTACACATTGAATGGATTTGTTTCTCTTTTGTTTTTGGCTTTGCCTTTATTTCTCTTCTTTTAACATTGCGTGGGTCTATTTAGAATGTGAAAGTGATAGATTTTGTGATAAATGAAAAGAAAGAAAAGAGAAAAAAAAGGAAAAGGTGAGGTATGAAAAAGTTTAACAGCTTGCTACCATGGTTAAAGTTAGTGAGAATTATAAATGGTATCATGATGACATCATTTATAGAGGAAACAAAGCTTTTGGTTGCCCAAGTCTTCATATGCTACGCTAATTAAAAAATCAAATTGGCTTTTTATTAGTAACAATTAATGTCCATCTTGTCAATTAAACAAACCATGGTATCAGAAAAATGTTATAAAGGCTATAATGAATATTCCTCATCAAATATGTAGAGAATATGCTTAGAGTTAGGCCAAATTAAATGAAGGAATCAACCATGACAACCACTTAAATAATCTCTTTTTAGATGTATTAAAATTTTAAATATGTTAATTAAAATCATAAAATTTTTTTAACATATTCCAATGACTTTTGATTCTTTATTTTTGGTTTTGATTTTTGCCTGCACCCATTTGCCTGTATGTTTTGTTTTCCCTAGACCCATGTTGGGCTGTTAATTTTTATAGGTCCTGGTTGTGTATATTT
>NW_018402658.1:0-1292 GCF_002168275.2 Theobroma umbraticum | reverse complement strand
AAAAAAAAAGACTCAATGAGCAGACATCAAATGATTAGACATTTAGTAACAAAAAGAAAGCAAGCAGGAGGTTGCCATTATTAAAGTACATGGTTCAGTCATGCTCGTGCTAATGAAGCTAACATCAAGAATTTACAAATGATGCAATAAACAGGAACACAAGGTTTTTCCCCAATAAAAACTAGTACATCCTTTATTCATAGGTATTATCCCATAATTTTGGGAAAGCAGCAAAAGCAACAGCATCTAGGCTCAAAATATGTGAATTCGCGTGTCTGAGAGAGAGCGCGCTTCTACTAAGAAAGACACTCAACATTTGGACCGAGATAAGCAACAACCAAATAATTGAATCACAGAGAAGTTATGGAGTAGCGAACATAAGGGAAGGCTACAAGACCTGAAGAAGAAAGCACATAATAAATGATTTTGATGTGTACACACAAACGTCAGAATTAGAAAACTGAAAACTAGTGGCTGCAGACTGAAATGTACATCCAAAAAACTATACTAGGCCTCTAGAATATAAAATATCTTGAGATTATAAGAAGCTCCTTAAATTCCAAATTTGAGCAAAGTAGGCCTCTAGAATTTCCCTAATCTAGCACAAGCAATATACCTTCTAGAGGATTGCCCACAATTTCAAAAAGCACTAAATGAAGAAAAATTTCCAAATCCAGAAACTTGCAAACAAATTCCAATCATAAACCCCCACAAAAAGGAATGGGTACCTGGCTGCTCCTCCACTTTGGGCCATAAAAAGTCCACCTTGGTGGAGAGACAAGCCCCAGAGGCAATAGCAACGGCAGTAACAGCCACTTGGGTGATGGCAGAAGTGACAGCCCCATGGACAGTGGCACCAGAGCCCGAGGCAGCAGCAGCAGCAGCAGCTATGGCGTTAAGGGAAGCAGAAACAGTGAATTTCTTGGGAATACACCTGAACTTAGTAGCAGTTTTGGGATGGAATTTGTGGAGGAAAAGAGGGGAGGTTTTCTGGGCAAGAAACATTTTGTTGGAAGGGTTTGGGATTGGCATGAAGAAGAAGAAAGAAAGGGCATGCTAAGGTTAAAACAAAAAAATCACAATGTTACACATGATTCTGTTGGTTGCTTGTTGTCGTTGGAGAGTAAGTTTGTGATTGTTATTGTTGTTTTTTATTTGTGTGGTTGGGACCTATGACATGGTGGGAGGAGTGGGTCAGGAGTCGTGGTTGTGTGATTTTTGTTGGAAGTTAGTTTTTACAGTTATATGAACAGAAAGGAATAAAGCAAAAACAATAGCCGCTGCTCTCGTTG
>NW_018402657.1:514-1102 GCF_002168275.2 Theobroma umbraticum | reverse complement strand
TTTTTTATATTTTTTATTAAAACATATTATAATTGAATATCTGCCTTAAGAAACATGAAGAAAAAGACATCCATTGACAAGAAAAGTTCATTTATGTTCACTCATGCCTTCAAAAGCTTTATTACTCATTTTAAATGATTTTATTAGCTCATAATTGATTTTAATTTAAATTTTTTTATATTTTTTATTAAAATAGATTATAATTGAATGTCTACCTTAAGAAATGTGAAGAAAAAGATATCCATCGGTAAGAAAAGTCTATTTCTAGTCACCCATGGCTTCAAAACCCTTATTACTCGCTTTAAATAATTTTTTAATCTCATAATTAGTTTTAAGTTGAATTTTTTATATATTTTATTAAAACAGATTATAATTGAAAATGTGCCTTAAGAAATGTAAAGAAAAAAAATCCATTGGTAAGAAAAGTCCATTTATAGTCACTCATACCTTCGCAAGCCTAATTACTTGCTTTAAATAGTTTTTTAATCTTATAATTAATTTTATGATGAACTTTTTTATATTTATTTTTAAAACAGATTATAATTGTATGTTTTCCTCGAGAAACATGAAGAAAAAGATATCCATTAG
>NW_018402657.1:0-278 GCF_002168275.2 Theobroma umbraticum | reverse complement strand
GCTTTAAATGATTTTATAACCTCATAATTGATTTTAATTTAAATTTTTTTATATATTTTTTTAAAATAGATGATAATTGAATGTTTGCCCTGGAAAACATGAAGAAAAAGATATCCATTGGCAAGAAAAGTATATTTATATTCACCCATGTCTTCAAAAGCTTTATTACTAACTTTAAATAATTTTATAAGCTCATAATTGATTTTAATTTGAATTTTTTTTATTTTTTTATTAAAACAGATTATAATTGAGTGTCTGCCTTGAGAAACGTGAAGAAA
>NW_018402656.1:1708-2095 GCF_002168275.2 Theobroma umbraticum | reverse complement strand
TTAAAATTAATTATGAGATTATAAAATCATTTAGAATGTGTAAAAAGGCTGTTGCACGATTGAAAGGCTATAAATAGACTTTTGTTATAAGTGAATGCTTTTCTCTTTACGGTTCTAGAGGCAGACATTCAATTATAGCCTGTTTTAATAAAAAATATAAAAAAAAAAACTTAAAATCAATTATGAGACTAGAAAACCATTCAAAGTGAGTAATAAGGCTTTTGAAGGAATTAGTGAATATAAATGGACTTTTCTTGCCTTTGAATACTTTGCTCTTCATGTTTCTTGAGATAGACAGTCAATTATTGTCTGTTTTAAATAAAAATGTAAAACAATTTAACTTAAAATTAATTATTAGAGTATAAAACCATTTAAAGCAAGTAATAA
>NW_018402656.1:1412-1665 GCF_002168275.2 Theobroma umbraticum | reverse complement strand
TTTCTTCACTTTTCTCAAGGCAGACATTCAATTATATCCTGTTTTAATGAAAAAAGTAAAAAAAAATTACACTTAAAATTAATTATGAGATTATAAAACCATTTAGAATAAGTAAAAAGGCTATTAAAGGAATGAAACGCTATAAATGGACTTTTCTTATCAATGAATACTTTTTTCTTTAAGTTTGCGAAGGCAGACGTTCAATTAGAGTCTGTTTTAATGAAAAATGTAAAAAATTTCAACTTAAAATCAA
>NW_018402656.1:826-981 GCF_002168275.2 Theobroma umbraticum | reverse complement strand
CAAATATTAGATTATAAACCATTTAAAGCGAGTAATAAGACTTTTGAAGGAATGCGAGGCTATAAATAGACATTTCTTGCTAATAAATGCTTTTTTCTTCACATTTCTCAAGGTCAACATTCAATTATAGCCTGTTTTAATGAAAAATATAAAAA
>NW_018402656.1:481-816 GCF_002168275.2 Theobroma umbraticum | reverse complement strand
AAAATCAATTATGAGATTATACAACCATTTGAAGTGAGTAATATGACTTTTGAAGCAAGGGGTGACAATAAATAGACTTTTTTTGCCAATAAATGCTTTTTTCTTTACATTTCTCAGGGTTAACATTCAATTATAGCCCGTTTTAACGAAAAATATAAAACTATTCAACTTAAAATCAATTATAAGATTATACAACCATTTGAAGTGAGTAATATGGCTTTTGAAGCAAAGGGTGACTATAAATGAATTTTTCTTACCAATGAACGCCTTTTCTTCACGTTTCTTAAGGCATATATTCAATTATAGTCTGTTTCAATGAAAAATGTAAAAAAATT
>NW_018402656.1:351-471 GCF_002168275.2 Theobroma umbraticum | reverse complement strand
TCAATTATGAGATTAGAAAACCATTTAAAGCGAGTAATAAGGCTTTGAAAGAATGGGTGACTATAAATGGGCTTTTTTTGTCAATGAATACTTTTGTCTTCATGTTTCTCGAGATAGACA
>NW_018402656.1:95-341 GCF_002168275.2 Theobroma umbraticum | reverse complement strand
ATCTGTTTTAATAAAAAATTTAAAAAACTTCAACTTAAAGTCAATTATTAGATTAGAAAACCATTTAAAATTAGTAATAAGGCTTATTAGATTAGAAAACCATTTAAACCTTCAACTTTTCTCGCCAATGAATGCTTTTTTCTTCACTTTTCTCGAGGGAAACATTCAATTATAGTCTATTTTAATGAAAAATGTAAAAAAATTGAAGTTAAATTTAATTAAGAGATTATAAAATCATTTAAAACG
>NW_018402656.1:0-85 GCF_002168275.2 Theobroma umbraticum | reverse complement strand
CTATTAAAGGAATGAGAGGCTATAGATGGAATTTTCTTATCAATGAATGCTTTTTTCTTCATGATTGTTAAGGTAGACATTCAAT
>NW_018402655.1:1201-1315 GCF_002168275.2 Theobroma umbraticum | reverse complement strand
AAGCATGTAACATGGCTTTTGAGTGAATGGGAGATTATAAATAGACTTTTCTTTGGCTAAATGGGTTTTTTAACATGTTTCTCGAGGTAAGCACTCAATTATAGTTTGTTTTAA
>NW_018402655.1:1097-1191 GCF_002168275.2 Theobroma umbraticum | reverse complement strand
TTGCTAATGAATGTTTTTTTCTTCATATTTCTTAAGATAAACATTCAATTATTGTCTGTTTTAAAGAAAAATGTTTAACAATTCAACTTAAAAT
>NW_018402655.1:686-805 GCF_002168275.2 Theobroma umbraticum | reverse complement strand
TGAAGGAATGAGAGACTATAAATGAACTTTTCTTTCAAATAAATGGGTTTTTCTGAATGTCTCTCGGGGCAGACACTTAATTATAGTATGTTTTAATGAAAAATCTAAAACATTCAACT
>NW_018402655.1:505-666 GCF_002168275.2 Theobroma umbraticum | reverse complement strand
TAAAACCATTTAAAGCGAGTAATAAGGCTTTTGAAGGAATGAGTGAGTATAAATAAACTTTTCTTGCCAATGAATGCCTTTTTCTTCACGTTTCTCAAGATAGACAATCAATTATAGTTTGTTTTAACCAAAAAGATAAAAAAAATCAACTTAAAATCAAT
>NW_018402655.1:110-237 GCF_002168275.2 Theobroma umbraticum | reverse complement strand
TTACATGTTTCTTGAGATAGACATTTAATTATTGTCTGTTGTAATAAAAAATGTAAAAAAATTCAGCTTAAAATAAATTATGGGAATATAAAACAATTTAAAGCATGTAACATGGCTTTTGAAGGAA
>NW_018402655.1:0-100 GCF_002168275.2 Theobroma umbraticum | reverse complement strand
TAAATGGACTTTTCTTTCAAATAAATGGGTTTCTCTGCATGTTTCTTAGGGCAGACATTTAATTATAGTCTGTTTTAATGAAAAATCTAAAATATTCAAC
>NW_018402654.1:1360-1461 GCF_002168275.2 Theobroma umbraticum | reverse complement strand
GAATACTTTTTTCTTCATGTTTCTCATGGTAGACATTCAATTCTAGTCTATTTTCAATAAAAATGTACAAAACATTCAAATTTAAATCAATTTTAAGATTA
>NW_018402654.1:1222-1350 GCF_002168275.2 Theobroma umbraticum | reverse complement strand
TAAACTGAGTAATAAGGCTCTTGAAGAAATGGGTGACTATAAAAGGACTTTTATTGCCAATGAATACTTTTTTCTTCATGTTTCTGAAGGTAGAAATTCAATTCTAGTCTGTTTTAATCAAAAATGTA
>NW_018402654.1:983-1145 GCF_002168275.2 Theobroma umbraticum | reverse complement strand
TATAAATGGACTTTTCTTGCCAATGAATGCTCTCTTCTTTATGTTTCTCAGGGTGTACTTTCAATTATAATATGTTTTAATTAGAAAAGCAAAAAAAATTAAACTTATAATCAATTTTGAGATTAT
Organism: Theobroma umbraticum; assembly: GCF_002168275.2. Taxonomy (NCBI): domain Eukaryota; kingdom Viridiplantae; phylum Streptophyta; class Magnoliopsida; order Malvales; family Malvaceae; genus Theobroma; species Theobroma umbraticum. Next base: position 1,019 of record NW_018402654.1, on the reverse strand, counting down.
AAAACTATTTAAAGTGATTAATAAGGCTTTTGAAGG
>NW_018402654.1:730-881 GCF_002168275.2 Theobroma umbraticum | reverse complement strand
ATTATAAAACTATTTAAATTGAGTAATAAGGCTCTTGAAGAAATGGGTGACTATAAACAGACTTCTCTTGCAAATGAATGCCTGTTTTCTTTATGTCTGTCGAGCTAGACATTCAATTATAGTCAGTTTAACAAAAGATATAAAAAAAATT
>NW_018402654.1:391-501 GCF_002168275.2 Theobroma umbraticum | reverse complement strand
AGTGACTATAAATGGACTTTTCTTGCCATTGAATACTTTTTTCTTCATGTTTCTCCTGGTAGACATTCAATTCTAGTCTATTTTAACCAACAATGTACAAAACATTCAAA
>NW_018402654.1:0-134 GCF_002168275.2 Theobroma umbraticum | reverse complement strand
ATAAGGCTTTTGAAGGACTGGTGACTCTAAATAGACTTTTCTTGCCAATGAATATATTTTTCTTCATGTTTCTCATGGTTGAAATTCAATTCTAGTCTATTTTGACCAAAAATGTACAAAACATTCAAATTTAA
>NW_018402653.1:908-1011 GCF_002168275.2 Theobroma umbraticum | reverse complement strand
ATTCATAAGGCACACATTTAATTATAGCCTGTTTTAACAAAAAATGTAAAAAAATTCACCTCAAAATTAATTATGAGACTAGAAAACCATTTAAAGCGAGTAA
>NW_018402653.1:757-898 GCF_002168275.2 Theobroma umbraticum | reverse complement strand
GAAGGAATGGTGACTATAAATGGACTTTTCTTGCCAATGAATACTTTTGTCTCCACGTTTCTCAAGATAGATAATCAATTATTGTTAGTTTTAATCAAAAATATAAAAAAAATCAACTTAAAATCAATTATTAGATTATAA
>NW_018402653.1:104-242 GCF_002168275.2 Theobroma umbraticum | reverse complement strand
GAACGAGTAAAAAGGCTGTTGAATGAATGGGAGGCTATAAATGAATTTTTCGTATCAATGAATGCTTTTTTCTTCATGTTTTTAGAGACAGACATTCAATTATAGTCTGTTTTGATGAAAAATATAAAAAATTTCAAC
>NW_018402653.1:0-94 GCF_002168275.2 Theobroma umbraticum | reverse complement strand
TCATGTTTCTCAAGATAAACATTCACTTATTATCTATTTGAATCAAAAATGTAAAAAACTTCAACGTAAAATCAATTATTAGATTATAAAACCA
>NW_018402652.1:959-1340 GCF_002168275.2 Theobroma umbraticum | reverse complement strand
AGTGACTATAAATGGACTTTTCTTGCCAATGAATACTTTTTCTTCACGTTTCTCTAGACAGACATTTAATTATTATTTGTGTTAATCAAAAATGTAATAAAATTCAACTTAAAATCAATTATGAGATTAGAAATCATTTAAAGCGATTAATAAGGCTTTTGAAGGAATTGGTGACTATAAATTGACTTTTTTTGCCAATGAATGCTTTTCTCTTCATGTTTCTTGAGATAAACATTCAATTATTATTTGTTTTAATAAAAAATGTAAAAAAATCAACTAAAAATTAGTTGTTAGATTATAAAATCATTTAAAATGGGTAATAAGGTACTTTTGAAGGAATGAGAGGCTGTAAATAGACTTTTCTTGCCAATAAATGCTTTT
>NW_018402652.1:629-832 GCF_002168275.2 Theobroma umbraticum | reverse complement strand
TATTTAGAACGAGCAAAAAGGCTATTAAAGGAATGAGAGGCTATAAATGGACTTATCTTATTAATGAATGCTTTTTTCTTCATGTTTCTCGAGGGAGATATTCAATTATAGCCTGCTTTAATAAAAAATATAAAAAAAGTCAACTTAAAATCAATTATAAGAGTATAAAACCATTTAAAGCGAGTGATAAGGCTTTTGAAGCA
>NW_018402652.1:337-619 GCF_002168275.2 Theobroma umbraticum | reverse complement strand
ATAAATGGACTTTTCTTGCCAATTAATACTTTTTTCTTCAATTTTCTTGAGATAAACATTCAATTATTGTCTGTTTTCATCAAGAATATACAAAAATTTAACTTAAAATCAATTATTAGATTATAAAACTATTTAGAACGAGCAAAAGGCTGTTGAAGGAATGTGAGGCTATAAATAGACTTTTCTTATCAAATGAATGCTTTTTTCTTCATGTTTCTCAAGGCAAACATTTAATTGTAGTCTGTTTTAAGGGAAAATATAAAAAAATTCAACCTAAAATCA
>NW_018402652.1:142-327 GCF_002168275.2 Theobroma umbraticum | reverse complement strand
TATAAAATGATTTAAAGTGAGTAATAAGGGTTTTGGTGAAATGGGTGACTATAAATGGACTTTTCTTACAAATGAATGTTTTTTCTTCATGTTTCTTGAGATAGACAATCAATTATTATCTATTTCAATCAAAAATGTAAAAACATTTAACATAAAATCAATTATTAGATTATAAAATCATTTAA
>NW_018402652.1:0-132 GCF_002168275.2 Theobroma umbraticum | reverse complement strand
AAGGCTTTTGAAGGACTGGGAGACTATAAATAGAGTTTTCTTGCCAATGAATGTTCTTTTATTAATGTTTCTTATGGTAGACATGCAATTATAGTCTGTTTTAATAAAAAATGTAAAAAAATTCAACTTAAA
>NW_018402651.1:8695-8786 GCF_002168275.2 Theobroma umbraticum | reverse complement strand
GATTGCCTTTTTCTTTATGTTTGTTGAGCTAGACGTTTAATTATAGCCTTTTTAAGATACAAAAAAAATTCAACTTAAAATCAATTACGGC
>NW_018402651.1:8543-8685 GCF_002168275.2 Theobroma umbraticum | reverse complement strand
TATTTAAAGCGAGTAATAATGCTTTTGAAGATATGAATGACTATCAATGGACTTTTCTTGCCAATAAATACTTTTTTCTTCACGTTTATCATGGTAGACATTCAATTCTAGTATGTTTTAACTAAAAATGTACAAAGAATTC
>NW_018402651.1:8117-8525 GCF_002168275.2 Theobroma umbraticum | reverse complement strand
AGATTATAAAAACATTTAAAGTGAGTAATAAGGCTTTTGAAGAAATGGGTGACTTTAAATAGACTTTTCTTGCCAATGAATGTCTTTTTATTTACGTTTATCGAGGTAAACTTTCACTTATAGTCTCTTTTATCTAAAAGTGTAAAATAATTCAACTTAAAATGAATTATGGCATTGCAAAACCATTTAAAGCGAGTAATAAGGCTTTCGAAGGTATAGGTGACTATAAATGGACTTTTCTTGCCCATGAATACCTTTTTCTTCATATTTCTGAAGGAAAAAATTCAATCCTAGTCTGTTTTAACCAAAAACGTACAAAGAATTCAAATTTAAATCAATTTTTAGATTATAAACCCATTTAAAGTGAGTAATAAGGCTTTTAAAGGAATAGATGACTATAAATGGACT
>NW_018402651.1:6187-7817 GCF_002168275.2 Theobroma umbraticum | reverse complement strand
AAAACTATTTAAAGTGATTAATATGGCTTTTGAAGAAATGGATGACTATAAATAGACGTTTCTTACCAATGAATTCTTTTTTCTTCATGTTTCTCAGGGTAGACATTCAATTCTAGTCTATTTTAGCCAAAAATGTACAAAACATTCAAATTTAAATCAATTTTGAGATTATAAAACTATTTAAACTGAGTAATAAGGCTCTTGAAGGTATGGGTGACTATAAATGGACTTGTCTTGCCAATGAATATTATTTTTTTCATGTTTCTGTAGGTAGACATTCAATCCTAATCTGTTTTAATGAAAAATGTAGAAAGAATTCAAATTTCAATCAATTTTGAGATTATAAAGCCATTTAAACTGAGTAATAAGGCTTTTGAAGGAATTGGTGGCTAGAAACGGACTTTTCTTGCCAATTAATGCATTTGTCTTTATGTTTCTCGACGTAAACTTTCAATTACAGTCTATTTAACAAAAAATTAAAAAAAATTAACTTAAAATCAATTACAGCATTACAAAACTATTTAGAGCAACTAATAATGCTTTTGAAGGTATGGGTGACTATAAGTGGACCTTTCTTGCCAATGATTACTTTTTTCTTCATGTTTCTGAAGGTAGACATTTAATCCTAGTCTGTTTTAATTAAAAATGTATAAAGAATTGAAATTTAAATCAATTTTGAGATTATAAAACCATTTAAACTGAGTAATAAGGCTTTTGAATGAATTGGTGACTATAAACGGACTTTTCTTGGCAATGAATGCCATTTTCTTTATGTTTCTCAAGGTAGACATTCAATTATAGTCTATTTAACAAAAAATAAAAAAAATTAACTTAAAATGAATTACGGAATTACAAAACTATTTAAAGCGAGTAATAAGGCTTTTGAAGGTATGGGCGAGTATAAATGAACTTTTCTTGCCAATGAATGTTTCTTTCTTCATGTTTTTAAAGGTAGGCATTCAATTCTAGTCTTTTTCAACCAAAAATGTACAAAGAATTCAAATTTAAATCAATTTTGAGATTATAAAACTATTTAAAGTGAGTAATAAGGCTTTTGAAGGAATGGGTGACTATAAATGGTCTTCTCTTGCCAATGAATGCCTTTTTCTATGCGCTCTTTTGGGTAACCATTCAGTTATAGTCTGTTAAACAAAAAATATAAAAAAAGTTCAACTTAAGATCAATTACGGCATTACAAAACCATTTAAAGCGAGTAATATGGCTTTTGAAGGTACGGGTGACTATAAATAGACTTTTCTTGCCAATGAATGCTTTTTTATTCATGTTTCTCATTGTAGACATTCAATTCTAGTCTGATTTAACCAAAAATGTACAAAGAATTCAAATTTAAATCAATTTTGAGATTATAAAAACATTTAAAGTGAGTAATAAGGCTTTTGAAGGAATGACACACTTTAAATAGATTTTTCTTTCCAATGAATGCTCTCTTCTTTATGTTTCTCAGGGTAGATGTTCAATTATAATATGTTTTAGCAAGAAAAGCATAAAAAATTAAACTTAAAATCAATTTTGAGATAATAAAACTATTTAAAGTCATTAATATGGCTTTTGAAGCAATGGGTGACTATAAATAAACTTTTCTTGCCAATGAATACTTTTTTCTTCATGT
>NW_018402651.1:5454-5891 GCF_002168275.2 Theobroma umbraticum | reverse complement strand
ATGTTCTCTTCTTTATGTTTCTCCGGGTAGACGTTTAATTATAATAAGTTTTATCCAAAAAAGCAAAAAAAATTGAACTGAAAATTAATTTTGAGATTATAAAACTATTCAAAGTGATTAATATAGCTTTTCAAGGAATTGGTGACTATAAATAGACTTTTCTTGCCAATGAATACTTTTTTCATCATGTTTCTCATGACATTGAATTCTAGTCTATTTTAACCAAAAATGCACAAAACATTCAAATTGAAATCATTTTTGAGATTATAAAACCATTTAAACTAAGTAATAAGGCTTTTGAAGGAATGAGTGACTATAAATGGACTTTTCTAGCCAATGAGTACTTTTTTCTTCATGTTTCTAAATGAAGACTTTCAATCCTTGTCTGTTTTAGCCAAAAATGTACAAAGAATTCAAATTTAAATCAATTTTGAGAT
>NW_018402651.1:5010-5266 GCF_002168275.2 Theobroma umbraticum | reverse complement strand
ATAAATGGACTTCTCTTGCCAATGAATGCCTTTTTCTTTACGTTTGTCAAGCTAATCGTTCAATTATAGTCTGTTTAACAAAAGATAGAAAAACAAATTCAGCTTAAAATCAATTACGACATTACATAACTATCTAAAGCGAGTAATAATGCTCTAGAAGGTATGGGTGACTATAAATGGAGTTTTCATGCAAATGAATGCTTTTTTCTTCATGTTTCTTATGGTAGACATTCAACTCTAGTCTGTTTTAACCAAA
>NW_018402651.1:3631-5000 GCF_002168275.2 Theobroma umbraticum | reverse complement strand
GAATTCAAATTTAAATCAATTTTGAGATTATAAAAACATTTAAACCGAGTAATAAGTCTTTTGAAGGAATATGAGACTTTAAATGCACTTTTCTTGCCAATGAATGCCTTTTTATTTATGTTTATCAAGGTAGACATTCAATTATAGTCTGTTTTAACTAAAAGTGTAAAATAATTTAACTTAAAATCAATTATGGCATTACAAAACCATTTAAAGCGAGTAATAAGGCTTTCGAAGGTATTGGTGACTATAAATAGACTTTTCTTGCCAAAGAAAATCGTTTTCTTCATGTTTCTAAAGGTAGACATTCAATCCTAGTCTGTTTTAACCAAAAATATGCAAAGAATTCAAATTTAAATCAATTTTAATATTATAAAACCATTTAAAATGAGTAATAAGGCTTTTAAAGGAATGGATGACTATAAATGGACTTCTCTTTCCAATTCGTGCTCTCTGCTTTATGTTTTTTGCGGTAGACGTTCAATTATATATGTTTTAATCAGAAAAGCAAAAAAAAGTGAACTTTAAATCAATTTTGAGATTATTAAACTATTTAAAGTGATTAATAAGGCTTTTGAAGCTATGGGTGACTATATATAGACTTTTCTAGCCAATGAAAACTTTTTTCTTCATGTTTCTGAAGGTAGACATTCAATCCTAGTCTATTTTAACCAAAAATATACAAAGAATTCAAATTTAAATCAATTTTGAGATTATAAAAGCATATAAAGTGAGCAATAAGACTTTTGAAGGAATGGATGACTATAAATGGACTTTTCTTGCCAAAGAATGCCTTTTTTTTTACAATTGTCATGCTGGACATTCAATTATAGTCTATTTAACAAAAGATATAAAAAAACATTTAACTTAAAATCAATTACTGCATTACAAAACTATTTAAAGCGAGTAATAATGCTTTTGAAGCTGTGGGTGACTATAAATGGACTTTTTTTGCTAATGAATGGTTTTTTCTTCTTCTTTCTCATAATAGACATTCAATTCTAGTCTGTTTTAACCAAAAATATACAAAGAATTCAAATTTAAATCAATTTTGAGGTTATAAAACCATTTAAAGTGAGTAATAAGGCTTTTAAAGGAATAGGCTTTTTTAGTTTCTTAGGATAGACGTTCAATTATAATATGTTTTAACCAGAAAAGTAAAAAAAATTAGACTTAAAATCAATTTAAAGATTATTAAACTATTTAATGTGATTAATAAGGTTTTTAAAGGAATGGGTGACTATCAATAGACTTTTCTTGCCAATGAAAACTTTTTTCTTCATATTTCTAAAGGTAGAAATTCAATCATAGTCTCTTTTAACCAAAAATGCACAAAGAATTCAAATTTAAATCAATTTTGAGATTATAA
>NW_018402651.1:3419-3573 GCF_002168275.2 Theobroma umbraticum | reverse complement strand
TGACTATAAATGGTCTTTTCTTGCCAATAAATGTTCTCTTCTTTATGTTTTTCAGGGTAGACGTTCAATTATAAAATGTTTTAACTAAAAAAGCAAAAACAATTGAACTTAAAATCAATTTTGAGATTATAAAACTATTTCAAGTGATTAATAA
>NW_018402651.1:2941-3243 GCF_002168275.2 Theobroma umbraticum | reverse complement strand
AATACTTTTTTCTTCATGTTTCTAAAGGTAGACATTCAATCCTAGTCTGTTTTACCAAAAAAAAGTACAAAGAATTCAAATTTAAATCAATTTTGAGATTATAAAACCATTTACAGTGAGTAATAAGGCTTTTGAAGGAATAGGTGACTATAAATGGACTTTTCTTGTCAATGAATGCCTTTTTCTTTATGTTTGTCGAGCTAGACATTCAATTATAGTCTGTTTAACAAAATATATAAAAAATATTCAACTTAAAATCAATTACTGCATTACAAAACTATTTAAAGCGAGTAATAATGCTT
>NW_018402651.1:1550-2854 GCF_002168275.2 Theobroma umbraticum | reverse complement strand
AAAGAATTCAAATTTAAATCAATTTTGAGATTATAAAATCATTTAAAGTGAGTAGTAAGGCTTTCGAAGGAATAGGAAACTTTAAATGGACTTTTCTTGCCAATGAATATCTTTTTATTTACGTTTATCGAGGTAGACAGTCAATTATAGTCTGTTTTAACAAAAAGTGTAAAATAATTTAACTTAAAATCAATTATGGCATTACAAAACCATATAAAGCGAGTAATAAGGCTTTCGAAGGTATGGGTGACTATAAATGAACTTTTCATACCAATGAATACCTTCTTATTCATGTTTCTGAAGGTAGACATTTAATCATAGTCTGTTTTAATCAAGAATATGCAAAGAATTCAAATTTAAATTAATTTTGAGATTATAAAATCATTTAAAGTGAGTAATAAGGCTTTTAAAGGAATGGATGACTATAAATGGACTTCTCTTGCCAATTCATGCTCTCTTCTTTATGTTTCTCGGGGTAGACGTTCAATTATAATATGTTTTAACCAGAAATGCAAAAAAATTGAACTCAAAATCAATTTTGAGATTATAAAACTATTTCAAGTGATTAATAAGGCTTTTGAAGCAATGAATGACTATAAATAGACTTTTCTTGCCAATGAATACTTTTTCCTCATGTTTCTCATGGTAGACATTCAATTCTAGTCTATTTTAACTAAAAATGTACAAAACATTCAAATTTAAATAAATTTTGAGATTGTAAAACTATTTAAACTAAGTAATAACGCTCTTGAAGGAATGGGTGACTATAAATGGACTTTTCTTGCAAATGAATACTTTTTTCTTCATGTTTCTAAAGGTAGACATTTAATCCTAGTCTGTTTTAAGAAAAAAAGTACAAAAAAGTCAAATTTAAATCAATTTTGAGATTATAAAACCATTTAAAGTGAGTAATAAGGCTTTTGAAGGAATAGGTGACTATAAATTGGCTTCTTTTTCCAATGAATGACTTTTTCTTGACATTTCTTGAGGTAAGCATTCAATTATAGTCTGTTTAACAAAAAATGTAAAAAATAATTTAACTTAAAATCAATTATGGCATTACAAAACCATTTAAACAGAGAAATAAGGCTTTTGAAAGAATGGACGACTATAAATGGACTTCTCTTGCCAATGAATGTGTTTTGCTTTACGTTTCTCAAGGTAGACATTTAATTATAATCTGTTTAACAAAAAATATAAAAAAAATTAAACTTAAAATCAATTACGGCATTACAAAACCATTTAAAGCCAGTAATAAGGCTTTTGAAGGTATGAGTGACTATAAATGGACTTTTCTTGCTAAT
>NW_018402651.1:1103-1328 GCF_002168275.2 Theobroma umbraticum | reverse complement strand
GAAAAGGAAAAAAAATTGGACTTCAAATCAATTTTAAGATTATTAAACCATTTAAAGTGATTAATAAGGCTTTTGAAGCAATGGGTGACTATCAATAGACTTTTCTTGCCCACGAAAACTTTTTTCTTCATGTTTTTGAAGGTAGACATTCAATCCTAGTCTGTTTTAACGAAAAATGTACAAAGAATTCAAATTTAAATTAATTTTGAGATTATAAAAATATTT
>NW_018402651.1:633-819 GCF_002168275.2 Theobroma umbraticum | reverse complement strand
GTAGACATTCAATTCTAGTCTATTTTAACCAAAAATGCACAAAACATTCAAATTGAAATCAATTTTGAGATTATAAAACCATTTAAACTGAGTGATAAAGCTCTTGAAGGAATGAGTGACTATAAATGGACTTTTCTTGGCGATAAATACTTTTTTCTTCATGTTTCTGAAGGGAGACTTTCAATC
>NW_018402651.1:327-516 GCF_002168275.2 Theobroma umbraticum | reverse complement strand
TTTAAAGTGAGTAATAAGGCTTTTGAAAGAATGGGTGACTGTAAATAGACTTTTATTGCCAATGAATTCTCTCTTCTTTATATTTCTTGAGGTAGACGTTCAATTATATTTTGTTTTAACCAGAAAAGGAAAAACAAATTGAACTTAAAATCAATTTTGAGATTATAAAACTATTTCAAGTGATTAATA
>NW_018402651.1:0-267 GCF_002168275.2 Theobroma umbraticum | reverse complement strand
CTTACCAATGAATACTTTTTTATTCATGTTTCTCATGGTAGACATTCAATTCTAATCTATTTTAACCAAAAATATACAAAACATTCAAATTTAAATGAATTTTAAGATTATAAAACTATTTAAACTGAGTAATAAGGCTCTTGAAAGAATGGGTGACAATAAATATAGTTTTGTTGTCAATGAATACTTTTTTCTTCATGTTTGGAAAGGTAGACATTCAATCCTAGTCTGTGTTAACCAAAAATGTACAAAGAATTCAAATTTAAA
>NW_018402650.1:1086-1227 GCF_002168275.2 Theobroma umbraticum | reverse complement strand
GAAGCCTTATTACTCAGTTTAAATGATTTTATAACTTCATAACTGATTTTGAGTTGAGTTTTTTACATTTTTTATTAACATGGATTTTAATTGAATGTCTACCTCGAGAAACATGAAGAAAAAGATATCCATTGGTAAGAA
>NW_018402650.1:453-661 GCF_002168275.2 Theobroma umbraticum | reverse complement strand
CTTTGAAAGCCTTATTACTCACTTTAAATAGTTTTATAATCTCATAATTCATTTCAAGCTGAATTTTTTTTTATTTTTAATTAAAACAAATAACAACTGATTGTTTACCTAGGGAAACCTAAAGAAAAAGCCACTGATTGGCAGGAAAAATTCATTTATAATCACCTATGCTTTCAAAAGCCTTATTTGGTGCCTAAAATATTTTTAG
>NW_018402650.1:286-443 GCF_002168275.2 Theobroma umbraticum | reverse complement strand
TTGATTTTAACTTGAATTTTTATATATATTTTTTAAAACATATCATAATTGAATGTCTACCTTGAAAAACGTGTAAAAAAAGATATCTAATAGCAAGAAAAGTCCATTTATAGTTAGTCATGCCTTCAAAAGTCTTATTACTCGCGTTAAATGGTTT
>NW_018402650.1:116-276 GCF_002168275.2 Theobroma umbraticum | reverse complement strand
TAATTGATTTTAAGTTAAATTTTTTTACCTTTTTTACTAAAACAGATTAAAATTGAACGTCTACCTCGAGAAACGTAGAAAAAAGATATCCATCGATAAGAAAAGTCCATTTATAGGCACCTATATCTTCAAAAACCTTATTACTCGCTTTAAATGATTT
>NW_018402650.1:0-106 GCF_002168275.2 Theobroma umbraticum | reverse complement strand
TAATTGAATTTAAGTTAAATTTTTTTTTATATTTTTTATTAAAATAGATTACAATTGAATGTCTACCTCGAGAAATGTGAAGAAAAAGATATCCATTGGCAAGAAA
>NW_018402649.1:1761-2033 GCF_002168275.2 Theobroma umbraticum | reverse complement strand
TATGATTGAGTGTCCGCCTTGAGAAACACAAAGAAGAAGCCATTCATTATCAATAAAAGTCCATTTATAGTCATTCATACCTTTGAAAGCCTTATTACTTACTTTATATGGTTTTATAATCTCACAATTGATTTTAGGTTGATTTTTTTTATATTTTTGGCTAGAATAGATTATACTTGACTGTCGACCTTGAGAAACATGAAAAAACAATCATTCAATGACAAGAAAAGTACATTTATAGTCACTCATGCCTTTGAAAGCCTTATTACTCG
>NW_018402649.1:0-1751 GCF_002168275.2 Theobroma umbraticum | reverse complement strand
TTTTATAACCTCATTATTGATTTTAGGTTAAATTTTTTTATATTTTATGTTAAAACATATTATAATTAAATGTTTACCTTGAGAAACGTGAAGAAAACCCATTCATTGTCAAGAAAAGCCCATTTAGTTACCTAAGCCTTTGAAAGCCTTATTACTTACTTTAAATGGTTTTATAATCTCATAATTGATTGTAAGATGAACTTTCTACATTTTTTTGTTAAAACAGATTATTATTGAATGTCGACTTCCGAAAACATTAAGAAAAAGCTATCCATTGACAACAAAAGTCCATTTATAGTCCCCCATCCCTTCAAAAGTCTTATTACTCGCTTTAAATAGTTTTATAAACTCATAATTGATTTTAGGTTTAATTCGCTTGCATTTCTGGTTAAAACATTTTATAATTAAGTGTCTACCACAAGAAACGTATAGAAAAAATCTTTCATTGGCAAGAAAAGTTGATTTATAGTCACATATTCCTTCAAAAGTCTTATTACTCACTTTAAATAATTTTTTAATCTTATAATAGATTTTAAGTTGAATTTTTTTACATTTCTAATTAAAACAGATTATAATTGAATGTTTACCTCAAGAAACGTGAAGAAAAAGCCATTCATTCATAACAAAAGTCCATTTATAGTCACCCATACCTTTAAAAGGCTTATTATTCACTTTAAATAGTTTTATAATCTAATAATTGATTTTAGGTTGAATTTTTTTTATTTTTGATTAAAACAGATTATAATTGAATGGTTGCCTCAAGAAACATGAAGAAAAACCCATTCATTTGCAAGAAATATCCATTTATAGACAACAAAGCCTTCAAAAGCCTTATTACTCGCTTTAAATGGTTTTATAATCACATGATTGATTTTAGGTTGAATTTTTTTACATTGTTGGTTAAAACAGATTAAAACTGAATGTCTGTTTTAAGAAACATGAAGAAAAAGTTGTTCATTGGCAACTAAAGTCCATTTATAGTCACTCATGCCTTTAAAAGCCTTATTACTCACTTTCAATGGTTTTATACTCTCATAATTAATTTTAGGTTGAATTGTTTTACATTTTTTGTTAAAATAGATTATAATTGAATGTTTGCCTTAGGAAACATGAAGAAAAAGCTATTCATTGGTAAGAAAAGTCCATTTATAGTCACTCATACCTTCAAAAGCCTTATTACACACTGTAAATAGTTTTATAACCTCAAAATTAATTTTAAATTGATTTTTTTACATTTTTGGTTAAAATAGATTGAAATTAAATGTTTACCCCAAAAAAGTGAAGAAAATCCATTCATTGGCAAGAAAAGCCCATTTATAGTCACTCAAATCTTTAAATGGTTTTATAACTTCATAATTGATTTTAAGTTCAACTTTTTTACATTTTTGTTAAAATAGATTATAATTGAATGTTTACCTTGGAAAACATGAAGAATAAGCCATTCATTAGTAAGAAAAGCCCAATTATAGTCACCCAATCTTTCAAAAGCTTTGCTCCTCACTTTAAATAGTTTTATAACATCATAATTGATTTTAAGTTGAACTTTTTTACATTTTTTGTTAAAATAGATTATAATTGAATGTTTACCTTGGAAAACATGAAGAAAAAGTCATTCATTAGTAAGAAAAGTCTAATTATAGTCACCTATTCTTTTAAAAGCCTTACTACTCACTTTAAATAGTTTTATAACCTTATAGTTGATTTTAAGTTGAATTTTTTTACATTTTTAGTTAAAACAAATTATAATTGAA
>NW_018402648.1:1141-1437 GCF_002168275.2 Theobroma umbraticum | reverse complement strand
ACTTATAAAATTATTAATTATAATATATATACATTTGTTTATATAAACTTATAACATATAAACCCAAAGAGAAGTTGTGAGATTAAAATAATTTTGAAACCTAGTTATTTTTTTTAAATTTTATGTAATTAAGGACAAACTCATATAGTTAATTAAATTAATTCATGAAACTATAATTATTAATTAACTTATAATGTCTTTATATATATAAACTTTATATATATTAGGTTCATTTATGAGGAATATAATTACTCATATATGTATTAAAATACTTTTAGTATATACATATATATATA
>NW_018402648.1:906-1127 GCF_002168275.2 Theobroma umbraticum | reverse complement strand
AAACATATTTACTTTCTATTTTGTGTTAACATTACAAAAATTATAACTTATAAACTTTTTAATTACAATATATGTACCTTTGTTTATATAAACTTATAATATAAAATCTTAAGGTAAGTTGTGACATTAGAATAGTTTTGAAACTTAGTTTTTTTTATTATTAATTTCATGTTATTAAAGACAAACTCATATAGTTAATTAAATTAATTAATGAAATTATG
>NW_018402648.1:0-896 GCF_002168275.2 Theobroma umbraticum | reverse complement strand
AACTTGTAATGTCTTTTAATATATATATACTTTATATACATTGGGTTCATTTGTAAGAAATATCATTACTATTATATATAAAATAATTTTAGTATATATACACTTTAAAAATAAATACATTTACTTTCTATTTTGTGTTAAAATTACAAAAATTATAACTTATAAAATTATTAATTATGTTCAAGATATTTGTTTTTGATTATTTAAATTTAAATTTTATTATTTGTGTGTTTTATAAATTTAATTATTAGTAAATTATGTGAAATATGTAGGAGAAATATTATTGCATATAGATACATGTATGGATTCGAGTTCAAGTAATTGGGTATCCATGAATAGAATTTTAATAATTTTTTTACATAATCGGGTTTTTAAACGAGTTTGGGTAATTAGAGGGTAGTGAGGATGTATTAGAGTTAGGGCTAGGGTAATAATTTTTAAAAATATTCAAGTAGTTAATAAAATTCGAGTATTTTATTTCTTATAGAGTTAGGGTTTAGGTACCTCAAAATTAGCAGGTACCTTACCCATTGACAACCCTACTATTATTTAGCAATAACATGATTGGCATAAATGAAACAAAGAAATATTTAATCTCCATATTTAAAATGAAAGATTTGAATAAGGTTAATACAATTTTGGGTATTAAAGTCAAAAAACATAATTATGGTTATGTTATTAATCAAAGTCACTATATTGAGAAATTGATTGATAAATTTAAACATCTCAAAATAAAAGAATTTAGTTCTCCATATAACTCAAGTATGAAAATGAATGAGAATGGTGACTAAGTAATTGTACAACTTGAATATTCTAGTGCTATTGGAAGCATTATGTATATTATGCACTACATTATGCCAGATATTGCATTTGCAATTTGCAAATTATCTAGATAT
>NW_018402647.1:1180-1303 GCF_002168275.2 Theobroma umbraticum | reverse complement strand
AGGCTTTTAAAGGAATGGGTGACTATAAATGGACTTTTCTTGCCAATAATTACCCTTTTTTTTCATATTTCTCGAGTTAGACATTCAATTATTATCTATTTTTATAAAAAATGTAAAACAATT
>NW_018402647.1:1075-1170 GCF_002168275.2 Theobroma umbraticum | reverse complement strand
ATAACTTTTGAAAATATAAAACCATTTAAAATGAGTAATAGGGCTTTTAAAGGAATGGGTTACTATAAATGGACTTTTCTTGCCAATGAATACCT
>NW_018402647.1:932-1062 GCF_002168275.2 Theobroma umbraticum | reverse complement strand
TTCTAAGGTAGATATTCGATCATAATCTGTTCTAACCAAAAATGTCAAAAAGTTTAACCTAAAATTAATTATGAGTTTATAAAATCATTTAAAGTGAGTAGTAAGGCTTTTGAAAGAATGGGTGACTATA
>NW_018402647.1:645-781 GCF_002168275.2 Theobroma umbraticum | reverse complement strand
TAAGGCTTTTAAAGGAATGGGTAACTATAAATAGACTTTTCTTACCAATGAATGCCGTTTTCTTCACATTTTTCAAGGTAGACATTCAATTATAATATGTTTTAACCAATAATGTACGAAGAATTCAAATTTAAAT
>NW_018402647.1:223-363 GCF_002168275.2 Theobroma umbraticum | reverse complement strand
TTATAAAACCATTTAAAGTGAGTAATAAGGCTTTTAAAGGAATGGGTGACTATGCATAGACTTTTCTTGTCAATAAATACCTTTTCCTTCATGTTTCTCGAGCTAGACATTCAATTATATTCTGTTTTAATTAAAAATGT
>NW_018402647.1:0-200 GCF_002168275.2 Theobroma umbraticum | reverse complement strand
TTTTGAGATTATAAAACTATTTAAAGTGAGTAATAGGGCTTTTGAAGGAAAAACTGATTATAAATGGGCTTTTCTAGCCAATGAATACCTTTTTCTTTAGGTTTCACACGGTAAACATTCAATTATAATATGTTCTAACCAAAAAGGTAAAAAAATTCAACCTAAAATCAATTATGAGGTTATAAAACCATTTAAAGTGA
>NW_018402646.1:1599-1714 GCF_002168275.2 Theobroma umbraticum | reverse complement strand
GAAGAAAAAAGCATTCATTGATAAGAAAAGTCCATTTATAGCCTCTTATTCTTTTAAAACCCTTTTTACTCATTCTAAATGGATTTATAATCTCATAATTAATTTTAAGTTCAAT
>NW_018402646.1:1248-1359 GCF_002168275.2 Theobroma umbraticum | reverse complement strand
AAAGTCCATTTATAGCCTCACATTCCTTCAACAGCCTTTTTACTCATTCTAAATAGTTTGATAATCTCATAATTGATTTTAAGTTCAATTTTTTTACATTTTTCATTAAAA
>NW_018402646.1:705-843 GCF_002168275.2 Theobroma umbraticum | reverse complement strand
TTAAATGGTTTTCTAATCTTATAATTGATTTTAAGTTTAATTTTTTTATATTTTCTATAAAACAGACTATAATTGAATATCAAATGCAAGAAACATGAAGAAAGAGCATTTATTGGCAAGAAAAGTTCATATATAGCC
>NW_018402646.1:0-111 GCF_002168275.2 Theobroma umbraticum | reverse complement strand
TAATATCATATTTGATTGTAAGTTGAATTTTTTTACATTTTTGTTAAAACAGACTATAATTGAATGTCTATTTCAAGAAATGTGAAGAAAAACACATTCATTGGCACGAAA
>NW_018402645.1:193-1223 GCF_002168275.2 Theobroma umbraticum | reverse complement strand
TGATTGAGTTTAAGTTGAATTTTGTTATATTTTTAGTTAAAACATATTATAATTCAATGTTTACCTTGGGAAACATGAAGAAAAACCAATTCATTGGCAAGAAAAGCCCATTTATAGTCACCCAAGCCTTTAAAAGAATTTTTGCTCTCTTTAAATGGTTTTATAATGTTATAATTGATTTTAAGTTGAATTTTTTTATATATTTGGTTAAACAGATTATAATTGAATGTTTTCCTTGAGAAACATGAAGAACAACCCATTCATTGGCAAGGGAAGCCCATTTATAATGACCTAAACCTTCAAAAGCCTTATTACTCTCTTTAAATGGTTATATAATCTCATAATTGATTTTAAGTTAAATGTTTTTCTATTTTGGTTAAAACATATTCTAATTAAATGTTTACCTTGGGAAACATGAGGAAAAACCCATTCATTGACAAGAAAAGCCCATTTATAGTCACCCAAGCCTTTAAAAGCTTTATTACTCTCTTTATATGGTTTTATAAGTTCAAAATTGATTTTAAGTTGAAATTTTTTAAATTTTGCCTAGACCAGATTATAATTGAATGTTTTCCTTGGGAAACCTAGAGAAAAAGCCATTCATTGGCAAGAAAAGCCCATTTATAGAAAAAGCTGTATTACTTTTTTTAAATGGTTTTATAATCTTAAAATATATTTTAAGTAGAATTTTATTACATTATTGGCTAAAACAGACTACAATTGAATGTTTGACTCAAGAAATGTGAAGAAAAACTAATTCATTTGCAAGAAAAGGCCATTTATATTCACCTAACCCTTCAAAAGCCTTATTACACGCTTGAAATGGTTTTATAATCTCATAATTGATTTTAAGTTGAGTTTTTTTATATTTTTGGTTAAAACAGATTATAATTGAATGTTTTCCTTTAGAAACATGAAGAAAAACCCATTCATTAGCAAGAAAAGGCCATTTATAGTCACCCAAGCCTTCAAAAGCCTTATTACTAGCTTTAAATGGTTTTGTAATCCCATAATTGATTTTAAGCTGAAT
>NW_018402645.1:0-183 GCF_002168275.2 Theobroma umbraticum | reverse complement strand
TTTTTAGTTAAAACAGATTATAATGCAATGTTTTCCTCGAGAAACATGAAGTAAAAGCCATTCATTGGTAAGAAAGACCCATTTATAGTCACCCAAGCCTTCAAAAGCCATATTACTTTCTATATATGGTTTTATAATCTCATAATTGATTTTAAGTTGAATTTGTTTCTATTTTTAGTTAAA
>NW_018402644.1:955-1101 GCF_002168275.2 Theobroma umbraticum | reverse complement strand
TAAGTTGAATTTGTTTATATTTTTCATTAAAATAGACTATAATTGAATGTCTACTTCTAGAAACGTGATGAAAAACACATTCATTAGCAAGAAAAGTCTATTTATAGTAACCCATTCCTTCAAAAGTCTTATTACTCGCTTTAAAT
>NW_018402644.1:730-945 GCF_002168275.2 Theobroma umbraticum | reverse complement strand
CTAATAATTGATTTTAAGTTGAAATGTTTTACATTTTTCATTAAAATAGACTATAATTGAACGTCTACCCTAACAAACATGAAGAAAAAAGCATTCATTGATTAAAAAAATCTACTTATAGCCTCTCATTCCTTTAATAGCCTTTTTACTCGTTCTAAATGATTTTGTAATCTCATAATTAATTTTAAGTGTAATTGTTTTACATTTTTTATTAA
>NW_018402644.1:486-578 GCF_002168275.2 Theobroma umbraticum | reverse complement strand
TTGATTAAAACAGACAATAATTGACTGTCTATCTTGAAAAACGTGAAGAGAAAAGCATTCATTGACAAGAAAAGTCCATTTATAGTCACCCA
>NW_018402644.1:107-305 GCF_002168275.2 Theobroma umbraticum | reverse complement strand
TTTCTAATTTGATAATCGATTTTAGGTTGAATTGTTTTACATTTTTTATTAAAAGATACTATAATTGAATATTTACCTTGAGAAACGTGAAGGAAAAAGCATTCATTGGCGAGAAAAGTCTATTTATAGCCTTTCATTCCTACAAAAGCCTTATTACTCACTATAAATGGTTTTCTAATCTAATAATTGATTTTAAGT
>NW_018402644.1:0-97 GCF_002168275.2 Theobroma umbraticum | reverse complement strand
TACATTTTTATTTATAACAGACAATAATTGACTGTTTATCTCGAAAAACGTGAAGACAAAAGCATTCATTGACAAGAAAAGTCCATTTATAGTCACC
>NW_018402643.1:2042-2154 GCF_002168275.2 Theobroma umbraticum | reverse complement strand
CTCGTTCTAAATGGTTTTATAAGCTCATAATTAATTTTAAGTTTAATTTTTTTATATTTTTTATTACAACATACTATAATTGAATGTTTGTCTTGAAAGAAGTGAAAAAAAA
>NW_018402643.1:1535-1651 GCF_002168275.2 Theobroma umbraticum | reverse complement strand
TAAGTTCAATTTTTTTTTACATTTTTCATTAAAATAGAGTATAATTGAATGTCTCCCTTAAGAAACATAAAGAGAAAGGCATTCATTGGCAAGAAAAGTCTATTTACAACCTCTCA
>NW_018402643.1:1161-1304 GCF_002168275.2 Theobroma umbraticum | reverse complement strand
GCATTCATTGGCAAGAAAAGTCCATTTATAGTCACCCAATCCTTCAAAAGACTTATCGCTCGCTTTAAATGGTTTTCTAACCTCACAATTGATTTTAAGTTAAATTTGTTTACATTTTTCATTAAAACAGACTATAATTGAAT
>NW_018402643.1:878-1032 GCF_002168275.2 Theobroma umbraticum | reverse complement strand
GATTTTAAGTTCAATTTTTTACATTTTTCATTAAAACAAACTATAATTGAATGTTTGCCTTAAGAAGCATGAAGAAAAAAGCATTCATTGATAAGAAAAGTCTATTTACAGCCTCTCATTCATTCGAAAGCCTTATTACTCACTTTAAATGGTT
>NW_018402643.1:0-145 GCF_002168275.2 Theobroma umbraticum | reverse complement strand
AAAGTTAATTTATAGTCACCTATTCCTTCAAAAGCCTTATTACATGCTTTGAATTGTTTTATAATGTCATAATTCATTTTAAGTTGAATTCTTTTATATTTTTCATTAAAACAAACTATAATTGAATGTCTGCCTTTACAATCGT
>NW_018402642.1:903-1026 GCF_002168275.2 Theobroma umbraticum | reverse complement strand
TACATATAAGGCAGAAACCTCCCTTTTGAGCTATATTGTTTACATATTTTTTTTATTTTTAATATTCAAAACTTTTTCCTTGGCTTGTTTCGCATCTACACCTTACTCACGAAGTTGATAATC
>NW_018402642.1:124-276 GCF_002168275.2 Theobroma umbraticum | reverse complement strand
TTTAACCAAAAATGAAAGAAAAATCCACTTAAAATCATTTATAAGATTATAAAAACTTTTCAAGAGAATAAGAAAGCTTTCGATGGAATGAGCGAATATAAACAGACTTTTTTCATCAATAAGTGGCTTGTGCTTCATGATTCCCGATGTAA
>NW_018402642.1:0-114 GCF_002168275.2 Theobroma umbraticum | reverse complement strand
ATGATATGTTTTAACCAAAAGTGAAAAAAAATTCAATTGAAAATCATTTATAAGATTATGAAACCATTTAAAGAAAGTAATCAGGCTTTCGAAGGCATGAGTGACTATAAATAG
>NW_018402641.1:1511-1642 GCF_002168275.2 Theobroma umbraticum | reverse complement strand
ATTCATTTATAGTCTGTTTTAATCAAAATTGTAAAAAAACTCAACTTAAGATTAGTTTTGTGATTATAAAACCATTAATAGTGAGTAATAAGGCTTTTAAAGGAATGAGTGACTATAAATAGACTTTTCTT
>NW_018402641.1:682-793 GCF_002168275.2 Theobroma umbraticum | reverse complement strand
CGTAACTCTAAATGAACTTTTTTTCTCAATGAATGGTTTATTCTACACATTTCTCGAGGCAATCATTCAATTATAGTCTATTTTAATAAAAAATGTAAACAAATTCTTCTT
>NW_018402641.1:164-281 GCF_002168275.2 Theobroma umbraticum | reverse complement strand
AGGAATGAGTGACTCTAAATAGACTTTTTTTCTCAATGAATGGCTTATTCTACACGTTTCTCAAGGTAAACATTCAATTATAGTATGTTTTAATAAAAAATGTAAAGAAATTTAACC
>NW_018402641.1:0-154 GCF_002168275.2 Theobroma umbraticum | reverse complement strand
TTTGAGATTATAAAACAATTTAAAGCGAGTAATAAGGCTTTTGAAGGAATAGCTTACTATAAATGGACTTTTCATATCAATGAATGTCTTTTTCCTCACATTTCTCGAGCCAGGCGTTAAATTATAGCCTGTTTTAATAAAAAATGTAAAAAAA
>NW_018402640.1:1205-1367 GCF_002168275.2 Theobroma umbraticum | reverse complement strand
ATCAATTATGAGATTATAAAGCCATTTAAAGCGAGTAACAAGGCTTTTGAAGGCATGGGTGACTATAAATGGACTTTTCTTGCCAATGAATAGTTTTTTGTAAACAACTCTCGAGGCAGACATTCAAGTATTATCTGTTTTAACTAAAAATGTTAAAAACTT
>NW_018402640.1:604-739 GCF_002168275.2 Theobroma umbraticum | reverse complement strand
ATCAATTATGAGATTATAAAACCATTTAAAGCGAGTAATAAGGCTTTTAAAGGTTTGGGTGACTGTAAATAGGCTTTTCTAGGCAATGAATGGTTTTTTTTCACATTTCCTTAGGCAGACATTCAACTACAATTT
>NW_018402640.1:0-121 GCF_002168275.2 Theobroma umbraticum | reverse complement strand
ATGTATAATTATTATCTGTTTTAACAAAAAATGTAAAAAAATTTTTCTTAAAATGAATTATGAGATCATAAAAACATTTAAAGCGAGTAATAAGGCTTTTGAAAGTGTGGGTGACTATAAA
>NW_018402639.1:2930-3280 GCF_002168275.2 Theobroma umbraticum | reverse complement strand
TAAGGCTTTTGAAGGAATGAGAGACTATAAATGGACTTTTCTTGTCAATGAATGACTTTTTCTACATGTTTTCTAAGGCAAGCATTCAGTTATAGTCTGTTTTAATGAAAAATATTAAAAAAATTAACTTAAATATAATTATCAGATTATAAAACCATTTAAGACTAGTAATGAGGCTTTTGAAGGTATGGGAGACTATACATGGACTTTTCTTCCAAATAAATGGCTTTCTTTATATGTTTCTTTAGGTAGACATTCAATTATAGTCTATTTTAATGACAAATGTAAAAAGAATTAACTTAAAATCAATTATGAGATTATAAAAACATTTAAAGTAAGTAATAAGGCTT
>NW_018402639.1:2353-2683 GCF_002168275.2 Theobroma umbraticum | reverse complement strand
TTGAAGGAATGGGTAACTATAAATGGGCTTTTCTTGTCAATGAATGACTTTTTCTACATGTTTTCCAAGGCAAGTATTTAATTGGAGTCTGTTTTAATGAAAAATGTAAAAAAATTCAACTTCAATACAATTACAACATTATAAAACCATTTAAGGATAGTAATAAGGCTTTTGAAGGAATGAAAGACTATAAATGGACTTTTTTTTTCAAATAAATGGGTTTTTCTACTCGTTTCCTGAGGCAGCCAATCAATTAGAGTCTGTTTTAATGAAAAATTTAAAAAATTTAACTTAAAATCAATTATGAGATTATAAAACAATTTAAAGCGA
>NW_018402639.1:1829-2197 GCF_002168275.2 Theobroma umbraticum | reverse complement strand
TTATGAGATTATAAAACTATTTAAAGCGAGTAATAAGTCTTTTGAAGAAATGGGAGACCATAAATGGACTTTTCTTGCCAATGAAAACTTTTTTCTTCACGTTTCTTATGGTAGACTTTTAATTATAATCTATTTTAACCAAAAATATAAAAAAATTTATCTTAAAATCAATTATGAGATTATAAAACCATTGAACGTGAGTAACAAAGCTTTTAAAGGAATGCAAGACTATAACTGGACTTTTGTTCTCAATTAATGGCTTTTTCTACACGTTTCCACAAGCAGACATTCAATTATAGTCTGTTTTAATGAAAACTATAAAAATTTGAACTTAAAGTAATTATGAGATTATAAAAATATTTAAAGCA
>NW_018402639.1:1644-1816 GCF_002168275.2 Theobroma umbraticum | reverse complement strand
TTAAAGGAATAGGTGACTATAAATGGACTTTTCTTGCCAATGAATGCCTTTTTCCTCATGTTTCCTAAGGTAAATATTTAATTATAATCTATTTTAACCAAAAAAGTAAAAAAAAAAAGAACTTAAAATGAATTTTGAGATTATAAAACCATTTAAAGTGAGTAATAAGGCT
>NW_018402639.1:1235-1542 GCF_002168275.2 Theobroma umbraticum | reverse complement strand
TTCTTCACGTTTCTTGAGGTAGACATTCAATTATAGTTTGTTTTAATAAAAAATGTAAACAAAAATTGAACATAAATAGTTGGTTTTAATAAAAAATGTAAATAAAAATCGAACATAAAATCAATTTTCAGATAATAAAGCCATTTAAAGCAAGTAATAAGGCTTTTGAAGGAATGGGTGACTATAATAGACATTTCTTGACAATGAATGTATTTTTCTTCATGTTTCTCACGATAGGCATTCAATTATTGTCTATTTTAACCAAAAATGTAAAAAAACTCAACTTAAAATCAATTATGAGATTACA
>NW_018402639.1:1075-1214 GCF_002168275.2 Theobroma umbraticum | reverse complement strand
AAGACTTTTGAAGGAATGAGAGACTATAAATGGACTTTTCTTACCAATGAATGGCTTTTTCTTTACGTTTCTCATGGTAAACATTCAATTATAGTCTGTTTTAACCAAAAATATAAATAAATTCAACTTAAAATCAGTT
>NW_018402639.1:768-1065 GCF_002168275.2 Theobroma umbraticum | reverse complement strand
AAAACCATTTAAAGCGAGTAATATGACTTTTGAAGGAGTGGGTGACTATAAATGGACTTTTCTTGCCAATGAATAGCTTTTTCTATATGTTTCTCGAGGCAAGCATTCAATCATAGTCTATTTTAATGAAAACTGTAAAAAAAATTTAACTTAAATAGAATTATGAGATTATAAAACCATTTAAGGCTAGTAATTAGGCTTTTGAAGGTATGAGAGACTATAAATGGACTTTTCTTACAAATAAATGGCTTTCTTTACACGTTTTTCAAGGAAAGCATTCAATTATAGTCTATTTTA
>NW_018402639.1:360-758 GCF_002168275.2 Theobroma umbraticum | reverse complement strand
TAAAAAAATTCAACTTAAAATCAGATTATAAAACTATTTAAAGCAAGTAATTAGGCCTCTTAAAGGAATTGGTAACTATAAAAGGACTTTTCTTGACAATGAATACTTTTTTCTTTACATTTTTTGAGATAAATATTTAATTATAGTCTGTTTAACCAAAAAAGTATAAAAAATTGAACATAAAATCAATTTTGAGATTATAAAACCATATAAAGCAAGTAATAAGCCTTTTGAAGGAATGGGTGACTATAAATTAGTTTTTCTTACCAATGAATGACTTTTTTCACAAGTTTTTTAAGGCAAGTATTCAATTGGAGTTTGTTTTGATGAAAAGTGTAAAAAATTCAACTTAAAATCAATTTTGAGATTTTAAAACCGTTTAAAGTGAGTAATAAGGC
>NW_018402639.1:209-350 GCF_002168275.2 Theobroma umbraticum | reverse complement strand
ATAGGTGACTATAAATGGATTTTTTTTGCCAACGAATGCCTTTTTCTTCATGTTTCTTGATGTAGACATTCAATTATAGTCTCTTTTAATGGAAAATGTAAAACAATTCAACTTAAAATCAATTATGAGATTATAAAACTA
>NW_018402639.1:0-199 GCF_002168275.2 Theobroma umbraticum | reverse complement strand
TAAAGCTTTTGAAGGAATGGGTGACTATAAATGGACTTTTCTTCTTAAAGAATGGGTTTTTTTACACGTTTCCTGAGGCAAGCAATCAATTGTAGTATGTTTTAATAAAAAATATAAAAAATTTAATTTAAAATCAATTATGAGCTTATAAAACCATTTAAAGCGAGTAATAAGTCTTTTGAAGGAATGGGTGACTATA
>NW_018402638.1:1267-1414 GCF_002168275.2 Theobroma umbraticum | reverse complement strand
TGCGTTTTTCTTCACGTTTCTTAAAATAAACACTCAATTATTGTCTGTTTTATCCAAAAATGTAAAAAAAATTGATTTAAAATTAATTATGAAATTATAAAATAATTTAAAACGAGTAATAAGACTTTTGAAGGGATGGGTGACTAT
>NW_018402638.1:888-1052 GCF_002168275.2 Theobroma umbraticum | reverse complement strand
TATGAGATTATATAATAATTTAAAGCGAGTAATAAGGCTTTTGAAAGAATGAGTAACTATAAATGGATTTTTTTTACCAATGTATCTCTTTTTCTTTACGTTTCTCAAGACAGACATTCAAATATTATCTGTTTTGACCAAAAATAAAAAAAATTCTATTAAGA
>NW_018402638.1:755-872 GCF_002168275.2 Theobroma umbraticum | reverse complement strand
TAAAACAATTTAAAGCGAGTAATAAAGCTTTAGAAGAAATGGGTGACTATAAATCGATTTTTCTTGCCAATGAATGTGTTTTTTTTCACGTTTCTCAAAATAGACACTCAATTATTT
>NW_018402638.1:0-136 GCF_002168275.2 Theobroma umbraticum | reverse complement strand
TTTAAAGCAAGTAATAAGGCTTTTGAAGGAATGGGTGACTATAAATAGATTTTTTTTCTAATTAAATGGCTTTTTCTACACGTTTTCTAAGACATGCATTCAATTATACTCTGTTTTAATGAAATATGTAAAACAA
>NW_018402637.1:1051-1133 GCF_002168275.2 Theobroma umbraticum | reverse complement strand
AATCAATTATGAGGTTATAAAATCATTTAAAGCAAGTAATAAAGCTTTTGAGGGCATGGGTGGCTATAAATGGACATTTCTT
>NW_018402637.1:905-1041 GCF_002168275.2 Theobroma umbraticum | reverse complement strand
ATCTTTTTCTTCATGTTTCCTAAGGAAAACATTCGATTATATTCTGTTTTAATAAAAAAATAAAAAAAAATCAAATTAAAATCAATTACGAGGTTATAAAATCATTTAAAGCGAGTAGTAAAGCTTTTGAAGGCAT
>NW_018402637.1:771-895 GCF_002168275.2 Theobroma umbraticum | reverse complement strand
AAATGGACTTTTCTTACCAATGGATATATTTTTCTTCATGTTTCTCGTGGTAAATATTCAATTATAATCTGTTTTAATAAAAAATATAAAAAAATCCTAATTAAAATCAATTATGAGGTTATAA
>NW_018402637.1:592-761 GCF_002168275.2 Theobroma umbraticum | reverse complement strand
AGCCGGTTATATGGGTGACTGTAAATGGGCTTTTCTTACCAAAGGATATCTTTTTCTTCACATTTTTTGAGGCAAACATTCAATTACAATCTGTTTTAATAAAAAATATGAAAAAATTCGAATCAAAATCAATTATGAGGTTATAAAATCATTTAAAGCGAGTAATACG
>NW_018402637.1:416-582 GCF_002168275.2 Theobroma umbraticum | reverse complement strand
GTATTAGTGTCTATAAATAGACTTTTTTTACTAATGGATATCTTTTTCTTTTCTTCACGTTTCTTGAGGTAAACATATAATTATAATCTAATTTATAATAAATATAAAAAATTTTAACTTAAAATTAATTATAAGATTAAAAAACTATTTAAAGCGAGTAATAAGG
>NW_018402637.1:0-130 GCF_002168275.2 Theobroma umbraticum | reverse complement strand
CGAATGGATATCTTTTTCTTCACGTTTCTCGAGGTAAACATATAACTATAATCTCTTTTAATAATAAATATAAAACAGTTCAAGTTAAAACTTATTATGAGATTAAAAAAGTATTTAAAGCAAGTAATAA
>NW_018402636.1:0-1520 GCF_002168275.2 Theobroma umbraticum | reverse complement strand
CATAAAAGCCATCAATTGAGGGTGAAAATAGGTAATGGTATTTACCTGCAGGCATAGGGTAAAGGAAAGGTTCGAATACAAACCTCTACTAGTCACAAGTATATTCCTGATGTCGTATTTGTCCCTTTTTTTCACAAAATATTCTGAGTGTTGGACAACTATTAGAAAATGATTATATTCTGTTGTTTAAAGATAAAACTTGCAAAATTTATAATCCTTCAAGTTCTTATCTTATGACTATACCAATTAGAAACAGATTTTTTTTGTTAAATCTGAGCATTTGTGCTTACAAGCTGATGAAGAATCTATGACTTTGACTGATCTGTGGCATAGAAAGCTTGGTTATTGCAATTTTAGAACCTTGGAACAAGTTAGTAATAAAGGTTTTCTTGAAAGGCTTCCAAAATTGATTAATAATGCTTTAGTTTGCAATGTATGCCAACTTGGTAAAATTTCTAAGAAACCTTTTCCTTCTGTTAGTTTTAGTCGAGCCAAATGTAACTTGAACTTATCCACTCTAATGTTGGTAGACCTCTAAGTGAGGAATCTCTCAATGGCAGTAAGTTCGATCTTCTGCTTATTGATAATATGACCAAATGGAGTTGGATTTTCTTCATGAAGTTTAAGTCAAAAGTCTTTTCTCTGTTCAAAAACTTCAAAACCAGAGTTGAATTAGAAACTGGTTGTAAAATTAAGAGATTAAGGAGAGAAAATAGTGGTGAGTATACCTCCAATGAATTCACTCAATTTCTTAAACAAAAAGGGATATTTCATGAATTTATTGCTCTTTATACTTAACAAAATGGAGTTTATGAGAGGAAAAACAGAACAATCATGGAAATGTGTAGATGCTTGTTGTATGAGAAGAGAATGCCCAAGAAATTTTGGGCAGAAGCTACAAATATTGTTGTTTATTTATTGAATCTGCTGCCAACACATGCCTTGAGTAACAGAACCCCATTTCAAGCTTGGTATGATCTTCAATTGCACATTTGAAAGTTTTTGGTTGTATTTGTTATGTGCACATAACAGATTCTTTGAGAGATAAACTACATTAAAAAACTGAATCAAAAGTATTTATTACATACAGTGCTCAAATAAAGGCATACAGGTTTATCTACCAAGCAAAAAGAAAGTGATTGTGATTCAAGATGTAATGTTTGATGAAGCTGCTAGTTGGAACTAGAATGAATCTCATTCTTATTCATCATCTCTTATACATCATATTCAACCTTCTCCTCTTGATGATCAAGTTGATATTGAGCAAGATAAGAGCATAGATGATCCGCCAGTTAGAGGAACCAAATCTCATGAAGATAGATATAAAAGTAGTCTAGTTGTTATTGAAGAACCTAGCTGCTATGCTAAAGCTTCCAAAAATCCTATTTGAATTAAAGCTATCCAAGAAGAACTTTAACTGATTCAAAAAAATGGCATTTGGTCTTTGGTTGATATACCTATAAATAGAAACATTATCGGTTTAAAGTGGATATTTAAGAAGAAACTGAATCCTGATGGTT
>NW_018402635.1:1022-1168 GCF_002168275.2 Theobroma umbraticum | reverse complement strand
AGACTATAAATGGACTTTTCTTGCCAATGAATGCATTTTTCTTCACGTTTCTCAGGGTAAACTTTCAATTATAATCTTTTTTAACCAAAAATGTAAAAAAAATAGACTTTAAAATAATTATGAGATTACAAAACTATTTAAAGCGA
>NW_018402635.1:870-1012 GCF_002168275.2 Theobroma umbraticum | reverse complement strand
TTTTGAATGAATGAGAGACTATAAATGGACTTTTTCTACTAATGAATGCTTTTTTTTCATGATTCTTCAGGTCAACATTCAATTATGGTTTGATTTAACAAAAAATATAAAAAAAATGAGCTTAAAATCAATTATGAGATTA
>NW_018402635.1:445-609 GCF_002168275.2 Theobroma umbraticum | reverse complement strand
GAAAGAATGATTGACTGTAAATGGACTTTTCTTACCAATGAATATATTTTTCTTAACGTTTCTAGAGGAAGACATTTAGTTATAATCTGTTTTAGCCAAAAATATAAAACAATTTAACTTGAAATCAATTTTGAGACTATAAAACCATTTAAAATGAGTAATAA
>NW_018402635.1:122-255 GCF_002168275.2 Theobroma umbraticum | reverse complement strand
AATTTTGAGATTAGAATACCATTGAAAGTGAGTAATAAGGCTTTTGAAGGAATGAGTGACCATAAATAAACTATTTTTGCCAATGGATGCCTTTTTTTTTCATTTGTCGAGGTAGACATTCAATTATAATCTA
>NW_018402635.1:0-112 GCF_002168275.2 Theobroma umbraticum | reverse complement strand
AAATGTAAAAAAAATTAAACTTAAAATCAATTATGAGATTCAATTATAAATGGACTTGCCAATAAATGGACTTGCCAATAAATGTATTTTTTTCACAGTTTTCAAAATAGAC
>NW_018402634.1:1646-1755 GCF_002168275.2 Theobroma umbraticum | reverse complement strand
TTTTTGGTTGAAACAAGCTATAATTGAATTTTTACCTCAAAAAATGTAAAGAAAATCCATTCATTGGTACAAAAGCCATTTATAGTCACCCATTCTATCAAAGGCCTTA
>NW_018402634.1:1350-1636 GCF_002168275.2 Theobroma umbraticum | reverse complement strand
AAAATGGTTTTATAATCTCATAATTCATTTTAAGTTAAATATTTACTTTTTTTATTAAAACAGACTATAATAGAATGTCAATCTCTGGACATGTGGAGAAAAAGCTATTTATTGACGAGAAAGCTCAATTTGTAGTCACCAATTCCTTCCAAACCCTTTTTGCTCTCTTTAAATGGTTTTGTAATCTCATAATTCATTTTAAGTTAAATTTTTTTATAGTTTTGGTTAAAACAGATTATAATTGAAGGTTTGTCTTAGGAAACATGAAGAAAAAGCCATTCATTGA
>NW_018402634.1:1110-1340 GCF_002168275.2 Theobroma umbraticum | reverse complement strand
TCGAAAGCCTTATTACTCTCTTTAAATTGTTTTGTAACCTCGTAATTGATTTTCAGTTGAATTTTTTAACATTTTTGGTCAAAACAGATTATAATTAAATGTGTGCCATGGGAAATGTAAAGAAAAAGCCATTCATTGACTAGAAAAGTCTATTCATAGTCACCCATACCTTCAATGCCTTATTACTCGCTTTAAATTGTTTTATAATCTCGTAATTGATTTTAAGTTGA
>NW_018402634.1:903-1025 GCF_002168275.2 Theobroma umbraticum | reverse complement strand
GAAGAAAAAACCATTCATTGACAAGAAAAGTCTATTTTAGTCACCCATTCCTTCGAAAGTCGTATTAATCGCTTTAAATTGTTTTGTAATCTCATAATTGATTTTAAGTTGAATTTTTTTAC
>NW_018402634.1:553-712 GCF_002168275.2 Theobroma umbraticum | reverse complement strand
TAATTGATTTTAAGTTCAATATTTTTACATTTTTGGTTAGAACAAATTATAATTAAATGTCTTCCTCAGGAAACATGAACAAAAAGGCATTCATTGGTAAGAAACTTTCATTTATAGCCACCCATTCCTTCAAAAGCCTTACTACTCACTTTAAATGGT
>NW_018402634.1:0-124 GCF_002168275.2 Theobroma umbraticum | reverse complement strand
AAAGTCCATTTGTAGCCACCCATTCCTTCAAAAGTCTTATTAGACGCTTTGAATTGTTTTGTAATATAATAATTGAATTTAGGTTAAATTGTTTTACATTTTTGGTTAAAATACACTATAATTG
>NW_018402633.1:1037-1160 GCF_002168275.2 Theobroma umbraticum | reverse complement strand
ACTATAAAACAATTTAAAGTGAATAATATGGCTTTTGAAGGCTTGAATGACTATGAATGGACTTATCTGACCAATGGATGGCTTTTACTTTACATTTTCATAGGCAGGCATTTAAATATATTC
>NW_018402633.1:386-618 GCF_002168275.2 Theobroma umbraticum | reverse complement strand
TTGAACCAAAAATATAAAAAAATTCACTTTAACATCAATAATGAGATTATAAAACCATTTAAAGCGAGTAATAAGGCTTTCAAAGGTTTGAGTGGCTATAATTATACTTTTCTTATTAATGGATGGTTTTTGCCTTACGTTTCCGAAAGCAGACAATCAAATATAATATGTTTTAACTAAAATGTGAAAAAATTTAACTTAAAGTCAATTATGAGATTATAAAACCATTTAA
>NW_018402633.1:0-183 GCF_002168275.2 Theobroma umbraticum | reverse complement strand
TAAAACTATTTAAAGCGAGTAATAAGGCTTTCGAAGGCTTGAGTAGCTATAAATAGACTTTTCTTATCAATAGATGGTTTTGCTTCACATTTCCCAAGGCAAATAGTCAAATATAATCTATTTTAATCGAAGTGTAAAAAAATTCAATTTAAAATCAATTATGAGATTATAAAACCATTTAAA
>NW_018402632.1:6773-7101 GCF_002168275.2 Theobroma umbraticum | reverse complement strand
CTTATTACTCACCTTAAATGATTTTATAATCTCATAATTGATTTTAAGTTAAATTTCTTTTTAATTTTTAGTTAAAACAAACAATAATTGAATGCCTACCTTGTGAGACAAGAAGAAAAACAATTCATTGGCAAGAAAAGCCTATTTATAGTTACTCAAGCCTTCGAAAGTCGTATTACTCGCTTTAAATGGTTATAAAATCTCATAATTGATTTAAAGTTGAATTTTTTTACATTTTGTATAAAAATGGATTATAATTGAATGTCTACCTTGAGAAACATGAAGCAAAAGATATTCATTGGCAAGAAAAGTCCATTTATAGTCACCT
>NW_018402632.1:6433-6745 GCF_002168275.2 Theobroma umbraticum | reverse complement strand
TAAATGGTTTTATAATCTCATAATTGACTTTAAGTTGAATTTTTTTTCATTTGTCATTAAAATAGAAAATAAATGAATGTTTGCATCAAGAAATGCAAAGAAAAAGCTATTCATTGGCAAGAAAAGTCCATTTATAGTCACCAATTTCTTTAAAAGCCATATTACTCTCTTTAACTGGTTTTATAATTTCATAGCTGATTTTAAGTTAAATTTTTTTATATATTTTTTTAAAACAGATTAGAATTGAATGTTTGCATCAAGAAATATGAAGAAAAAGATATTCATCAGCAAGAAAAGTCCATTTATAGTCAC
>NW_018402632.1:6234-6423 GCF_002168275.2 Theobroma umbraticum | reverse complement strand
AAACGCCTTATTACTCACTTTAAAGGGTTTTATAATCTCATAATTGATTTCAAGTTAAATTTTTTTAAATTTTTTATTAAAACATATAGTAATTGAATGTATGCCTCAAAAAACATGAAGAAAAAGCCATTCATCAGCAAGAAAGTCCATTTATAGTCATCTATGCCTTTAAAAGCTTTATTACTCGCT
>NW_018402632.1:5363-6224 GCF_002168275.2 Theobroma umbraticum | reverse complement strand
TTATAATCTCATAATTGATTTGAAGTTCAATTGTTTTTATATTTTTTGTTAAAATAGTGTACGGTTGAATGTCTGCCTAAGGAACATGAAGAAAAAGCCATTCATTGGCAAGAAAAGCCTATTTATAATCACCCAAGCCTTCGAAGGTCTTATTACTCGCTTTAAATGGTTTTATAATCTCATAATTGATTTAAAGTGGAATATTTTTATATTTTTTATTAAAATAGATTATAATTGAATGTCCATCTCGAGAAACATGAAGAAAAAGATATTCATTAACAGGAAAAGTCTATTTAAAGTCACTCATGCCTTTGAAAGCCTTATTACCAGCTTTAAAAGTTTTTATAATCCCATAATTGATTTTAAGTTTAATTTTTTGATATTTTTTTTAAAAATAGATTATAATTGAATGTCGACCTCAAGAAATGTGAAGAAAAAGATACTCTTTGGCAAGAAAGGTCCATTTCTATTCACCCATACCTTCGGAAGCCTTATTACTTGTTATAAATGGTTTTATAATCACGTAATTGATTTCAAGTTGAACTTTTTTGCATTTTTTGTTAAACCAAATAACAATTGAATGTCTGCCTCAGGTAAACATGAAGAAAAAAGCATTTCATAGCAGAAAAAAACGTCCATTTATAGTCATATGCCTTCGAAAGCCTTATACTCACTTTAAATAGTTTTATAATCCCATAATTGATTTTAAGTTGATTTTTTTTTACATTTATGTTTCAAACAGAATACAGTTGAATGTCTATCTAAGGAAACATGAAGAAAAAGGCATTCATTGGCAAGAAAACCCTATTTATAGTCACCCAAGCCTTCAAAAGCCTTTTTACTCGCTTTAAAGAGTTTTAT
>NW_018402632.1:4500-5353 GCF_002168275.2 Theobroma umbraticum | reverse complement strand
TTGATTTTAAGTTGAATATTTTTTATATTTTTTCTTAAAATAGATTGTGATTGAATGTCTACCAAGGGAAACATGAAGAAAAAGATATTCATTGACAAGCAAGTCTATTTATAGTCACTTATGCCTTCGAAAGCCTTATTACTCTCTTGAAATGGTTTTATAATCTCATAATTGAATTAAAGTTGAATTTTTTTTATTTTTTGTTAAAACAGACTATAATTAAATGTCTACCTTAAGAAACGTGAAAAAAAAGCGATTTATTGGCAAGAAAAGTTCATTTATAGTCTCTCATACTTTTGAAAGCCTTATTACTCGCGTTAAATAGTTTCATAATCTCATAATTGACTTTAAGTTGAATTTTTTTACATTTTGATTAAAACAAGTTACAGTTCAATGTCTGCCTAAGGAAACATAAAGAAAAAGCCATTCATTGACAAGAAAAGCCTATTTATAGTCACCTAAGCTTTCGAAAGCCTTGTTACTCGCTTTAAATGGTTTTTATAATCTCATAATTGATTTTAAGCTGACTTTTTTTATATTTTTTGTTAAAATAGATTACAATTGAATGTCTACCTCAAAAAATCTGAAAAAATAGATATTTTTTGACAAGAAAGGTCCATTTATATTCACCCATGCCTTCGAAAGCCTTATTGCTCGCTATAAATGGTTTTATAATCACATAATTGATTTCAAGTTGAACTTTTTTGCATTTTTTATTAAAACAAATAACAATTGAATGTCCACCTTAGGAAACGTGAAGAAAAAGCCATTCATTAGCAAGAAAAGTCTATTTATAGTCACCTATGCCTTTCAAAGCCCTATTACTCACTTTAAATGGTTTTATAATCCCATA
>NW_018402632.1:4371-4490 GCF_002168275.2 Theobroma umbraticum | reverse complement strand
AGTTAAATTTTTTTACATTTTTGGTTAAAACAGAATAAAGTTAAATGTCTACGTAAGGAAACATAAAGAAAAAGGCATTCATTGGCAAGAAAAGCCTATTTATAGTCACCCAAGCCTTC
>NW_018402632.1:4167-4349 GCF_002168275.2 Theobroma umbraticum | reverse complement strand
AATGGTTTTATAATCTCATAATTGATTTTAAGTTGAGTTTTTTTATATTTTTTGCTAAAACAGAATAAAGTTGAATGTATGCCTAAGAAAATATGAAGAAAAGGCCATTAATTGACCAGAAAAGCCTATTTATAGTCACCCAAGCCTTCGAAAGCATCATTACTCGCTTTAAATAGTTTTAT
>NW_018402632.1:3657-4157 GCF_002168275.2 Theobroma umbraticum | reverse complement strand
TTGATTTGAAGTTGAATTTTTTTTTATAGTTTTTTTAAAATAGATTGTAATTAAAAGTCTACTAAGGGAAACATGAAGAAAAAGGTATTCATTGATAAGAAAGTCCATTTATAGTCACTTATGCCTTCAAAAGCCTTATTACTCTCTTTAAATGGTTTTATAATCTCAAAATTGAATTAAAGTTGAATGTTTTTTCATTTTTTGTTCAAACAAACTATAATTAAATGTCTACATCAAGAAACATGAAGAAAAAGTAATTTATTGACAAGAAAAGTTCACTTATAGTCACCCATGTCTTCGTAAGCCTTATTACTCGCTTTAAATGGTTTCATAATCTCATAATTGACTTTAAGTTGAAATTTTTTATATTTTTGGTTAAAACAGATTACAATTCAATGTCTGTTGAAGGAAACATAAAGAAAAAGCCATTCATTGGCAAGAAAAGTCTATTTATAGTCACTTAAGCCTTCAAAAGCCTCATTACTTGCTTTAAATGGTTT
>NW_018402632.1:0-3647 GCF_002168275.2 Theobroma umbraticum | reverse complement strand
TAATTGATTTGAAGTTCAATTTGTTTTATATTTTTTCTTTAAATAGATTGTAATTGAATGTCGATCTAGGGAAACATGAAGAAAAAGATATTCATTGGCAACAAAAGTCCATTTATTGTCACATATGCCTTTAAAAGCCTTATTACTCGCTTTAAATGGTTTTATAATATCGTAATTGACTTTAAGTTGAATTTTTTTCTATTTTTGATTCAAACAGTTAATAATTAAATATTTACATTGAGAAATGTGAAGAAAAAGTCATTCGTTGGCAAGAAAAGTCCATTTATAATCACCTAAGCCTTTGAAAGTCTTATCAGTACGCTTTAAATGGTTTTATAATCTCATAATTGATTTGAAGTTGAAGTTTTTCACATTTTTATTAAAACAGATTATGATTGAATGTCTACCTTGAGAAACATGAAGAAAAAGCCATTCATTGGCAGGAAAAGTCCATTTATAGTCACCCACACCTTCAAAAGCCTTATTATTCACTTTAAATGATTTTCTAATCTCATAATTGAATTTAAGCTGAATTTTTTTACATTTTTGGCTAAAATAGATTACAGTTAAATGTCTGCCGAAGAAAACATGAAGAAAAAGCCATTCATTGGCAAGAAAAGCTGATTTATAGTCACTCAAGCCTTTGAAAGCCTTATTACTCACTTTAAATGGTTTTATAATCTCATAATTGATTTTAAGTTGAATATTTTTATATTTTTCATTAAAACAGATTATAATTGAATGTCAACCTCAGAAAACATGAAGGAAAAGATATTCATTGGCAAGAAAAGTCCATTTATAATCACCTATACCTTCGAAAGCCTTATTACTAGTTTTCAATGATTTTATAATCTCATAATTGATTTCAAGTTAAATTTTTTTTATATTTTCCGTTGAAAGAGATTAAAATTTAATGTTTGCCTTGAGAAACATGAAGAAAAAATCATTCATTGGCATGAAAAGTCCATTTATAGTCACTTATGTCTTCAAAAGCCTTATTACTCACTTTAAATGGCTTTATAATCTCGTAATTAACTTTAAGTTGATTTCTTTTTCATTTTTGGTTAAAACAGATTATAATTAAATGTTTACCTGAAGAAACCTAAAGAAAAAACCATTTATTGGCAAGAAAAGCCCATTTATAGTCACTTAAGCCTTCGAAAGCCTCATTACTCGCTTTAAATAGTTTTATAATCTCATAATTGATTTGAAGTTGAATTTTTTTGCACTTTTATTAAAAAATATTATGATTGAATGTCTACCTTGAGAAATGTGAAGAAAAAGTCATTCAATTGAAAGAAAAGTCCACTTATAGTGATTTATGCCTTCAAAAGCCTTATTACTCATTATAAATGGTTTTATAATCTCATAGTTGATTTGAGTTGAATTTTTTTTATTAAAATAAATTATAATTAAATGTTTACCTCAAGAAACATGAAGAAAAAGATAGTCATTGAAGAGAAAAGTCCATTAATAGTCACAAACGCCTTCGAAAGCCTTATTAGTCTCTTTAAATGATTTTTATAATCACATAATAGATTTCAGGTTGAATTTTTTTACATTTTTAGTTAAAATAGATAATAATTGACTATCTACCTTGGAAAATGTGAAGAAAAAGCCATTCATCAGCAAGAAAAGTCCATTTATAATCAGCTATGCCTTCGAAAGCCTTATTACTCGCTTTAAATGGTTTTATAATATTATAATTGATTTGAAGTTAAATGTTTTTACACTTTTTATTAAAATTGATTATAATTGAATGTCTACCCTAGGAAACGAGAAGAAAAATATATTCATGGGCAAGAAAAGTCTATTTATAGTCACCTATGGCTTCAAAAGCCTAATTACCCGCTTTAAATGGTTTTCAAATTTCATAAGTGACTTTCAGTAGAAGTTTTTTTCATTTTTAGTTAAAATAGATTACAGTTAAATGTCTGCCTAAGAAAATATGAGAAAAAGCTATTCATTGGTGAGAAAAGCCTATTTATAGTCACCTAAGCATTCGAAAGCCCTATTACTCGCTTTAAATGGTTTTATAATCTCATAATTGATTTGAAGTTAAATTGTTTCTATATTTTTTATTAAAATAGATTATAATTGAATGTATATCTCGGGAAACATGAAAAAAAAGATATTCGTTGGCAAGAAAAGTCCATTTATTGTCACTTATACCTTCAAAAGCCTTATTACTCGCTTTAAATGGTTTTATAATATCATAATTGACTTTAACTCAAATTTTTTTTATTTTTGATTAAAACATATTATAATTGAATGTCTACCTTGAGAAATGTAAAGAAAAAGCCATTCATTGGCAAGAAAAGTCCATTTATAGTCACCAAAGCCTTCAAAAGCCTTATTACTCGCTTTAAATGATTTTATAATCTCATAATCGATTTGAAGTTGAATTTTTTTACATTTTTATTAAGGCAAATTATGATTGAATGTTTACTTCAGGAAACATGAAGAAAAAGCCATTTATTGGCCAAAAAAGATCATTTATAGTCACCTATACCTTCAAAAGCTTATTACTCGCTTTAAATGGTTTTATAATTTCACAATTGATTTAAGTTGAATTTATTTATATTTTTTTAAAACAGATTATAATTGAATATTTTCCTCAAGGAACATGAAGAAAAAGATATTCATTGGCAATAAAAGTCTATTTATAGTCGCTCATGCCTTCGAAAGCCTTGTTACTCCCTTTAAATGGTTTTATAATCACATAATTGATTTCAAACTAAATTTTTTTAAATTTTTGGATAAAACAGATAATAATTCAATGTTTGCCTCAAGAAACATGAAGAAAAAGCCATTCATCAGTAAGAAAAGTCCATTTATAGTCACCTATGCCATTGAAAGCCTCATTACTCGCTTTAAATGGTTTTGTAAACTCATAATTGATTTTAAGTTAATTTTTTTTACATTTTTTGTTAAAACAGAATACAGCTGAATGTCTACTTAAGGAAACTTGAAGAAAAAGCCATTCATTGGCAAGAAAAGCCTATTTAGAATCACCTAAGCCTTCAAAAGCCTTATGACTCGCTTCAAATGATTTTATAATATCATAATTGATTCGAGGTCGAGTTGTTTTACATTTTTTATTACAACAGGTTATAATTGAATGTCTATCTTAGGAAACGAGAAGAAAAAGATATTCATTGATAGGAAAAGTCCATTTATAGTCACCCATGGCTTCAAAAGCTGTATTACTCGCTTTAAATGTTTTTCAAATCTCGTAAGTGACTTTAAGTAGAATTTTGTTTTTGGTTAAAACATATTACAGTTAAATGTTTGCCTAAGGAAACATGAAGAAAAAGCCATTCATTCCCAAGAAAAGCATAATTATAGTCACCCAAGCCTTTGAAAGCCCTATTACTCACTTTAAATGGCTTTGTAATCTCATAATTGAGCCTTATTAATTGCTTTAAATAGTTTTGTAATCTCACAGTTGATTTGAAGTTGAATTTTTTATATTTTTTGTTCAAAGAGATTATAATTGAATGTTTACCTCGAGAAACATGAACAAAAAGTTATTCACTGGTAAGAAAACTCTATTTATAGTTACCCATACTTTTGAAAGCCTTATTACTCGTTTTAAATGGTTTTATCATCTCAAAATTGATTTTAAGTTGAATTTTTTTACATTT
>NW_018402631.1:0-1975 GCF_002168275.2 Theobroma umbraticum | reverse complement strand
TTAAGCTCCCAAAATGAGTCAAAATAACTCTATATAATAGAGTTATCAATTTTAATCAAATCTATTGATACATTGAGGCAATGTATCTATAGACTTCAAGCAGAATGCTCACTACACAACATGTATCAATACATAAAGGGAATTTATCGATACTTTTTCCCGTGGGTGCTCTCTACATCAAGTTTATTGATAGATTCTGGCAATGTATCGATAAATGTTCATCCTTGTTCAAATCTATCGATACATTTTCTTGAATGTATCAATAGAAAATCTCCTGTATGCCTTCTTTGGTTCATCTTGTCAAGAATATATCGATACATTGGGGTATGTATCAATACATTTTCTCCTGTAGGTAGTTTAAGCCTTTCAAACTTTCAAAAATCTAACTCTCAACACCCCAAAATCATTTCCTATTAATATCTCACTTCAAATGATTCATATAAGTCAAATCCATACACCTATATCCTCAAATATCACATCAATTTCAAATTAAAACCTCAATTCATAGGATTTATCACATATTTTCATAAAATTTTACCTAAATGTCAATATGTAAACTTCCATACATCTATCACATTCATCATGTTATAAATTTCAAAATAGTTCTCTAGACACATAAGCATGCTCTAAAATAACTTAGATCACATAAAATCGGGGGTGTTACAAAAATGGTTCGGCAGCAAACATTTTTACTGGTTCTTACTCTGAATAAGCTCGTCTCAAGACTATTATGGTCAAGGGCAATGGCTCCATGCTTTGGAAGCCATATATGGGTTCATTTATGTTCATAAAAAATTTATTTTTAAAATCCTTTATAAATCCCTCTCATTTAAAGCAAGCTTGTTTATTGTTGCATTTAAGTAAAATAATAATATAAATATATTTTCTCTATTACTCTATTCTTTATTAATTATCTATATTTTTCTCAATTTTTTTGTTTAAAATTGTTTGATTATTCGCTAGTTTTAATTATTTATAAAAAAGGTAAGTTAATATTCACTAACAAGTTTATTAAAACTAAAAGAATCAAGTCCAATCCGATATTAAATTCAATCCTTATAACGAACGATTGATTGAATGCCATTAGTCAAAATACCACTTGACATTTTATACCATGTAACGTTGATGTGACTTTGATGTGAAAGGTGAAAAATGTAATATGATCATGTCATCATGCATTATGGCGTGTTAATATACCACGTTAGTATCATGTGGCATAAAAGACAAGTGATATTTTGACTAGTAATAGTTAGCCAACCATTAGTCATAATGGCTTATTTAACTCAAAATAAAAATATAAAGACTTGATTAAATGTAATAAAAAAATAATGACTTATCTGACGTGTCCTAAATATATAGTTCAGGGGCTTTTTAGGTATTGTACTGATTTTATTACTTACCTATTCCATGTTAATGTTTTAACCAAGCAAACATTTTAATCATATTCTTCTATTATAGTTTATGAACCAAGTTATAAAATAAGTATTCTTGCTCTATTCAATTTCCATGCAATATTGATTTCATTCCCTTTCTATTTATTCTATGTACTAAAACCTTTTGATCCAACTACCAAAAAAACTAGCTCAAGATCGCCATGTGATAATGTGTGAGTCTTAAACTCAACCATTTAATCAATCTTTTTTATTTAGGTGCAAATGACTACCTAAATGAATCTACTTTTCTAATGAGGTCCTAGGCATGACTTAGGTTCACTAAAAAGAATAAGTTTCAATCTACGAAATAGACAAGGTTTAGAAGTACAACTATGTGTGAAGAAGGTATTAACATTCTTACAATGCCCATTTAAAATGGTAATTAATCAATTCTGTGTTATGTTTTTAGCCTTAATAAGTGAACTTTATTTTTATATTAAAATTAATTTTCCTTAATTATTATTCTTTTTCATCATAAAAATTCTTTGATATTGATAACTCTATTATATAGAGTTATTTTGACTCATTTTGGGAGCTTAAGT
>NW_018402630.1:1067-1228 GCF_002168275.2 Theobroma umbraticum | reverse complement strand
TATAATTCTAAGTGCATTCCAAATCTTTAAGGCATCATTAAACAAAACATAATGAATCTATAGGCCCTCATGCCTCCAACCACACATGGGCATTCATCATATTCAACCAAATAAATTGTGGGTTAACAACCTTATACTTATCCTCAAATCAACCACAAATA
>NW_018402630.1:309-459 GCF_002168275.2 Theobroma umbraticum | reverse complement strand
TCTTTTATCCTAGTACCATGGTAGTGCACCTATCGTGCTTTATGCATTATGTGCGTTTAACTTAAATCCCACTCACCTTGATAATCGAAGGTGCGCCCTTAGCCAAGCTCTAATTCTTAGCCTCTAACCATCTTTCAACTCACCCATGAG
>NW_018402630.1:0-168 GCF_002168275.2 Theobroma umbraticum | reverse complement strand
TCTCCGATCAACTCAAGTGGAGAGAGTTTGGCCAAATCTGAAAATATTTTGATCTGAGGTTAGCAACCAATTAAATTGAAAATCAATCAGTACAAATGCATAAGCTTACTTTGGATCAGTTTCCAAGCTTGGATCTAGCTCAAATGGGCTCTAAATGGCATTTAGGGG
>NW_018402629.1:5918-6065 GCF_002168275.2 Theobroma umbraticum | reverse complement strand
AATGCCTTATTCTTCATGTTTCCCAAGGTAGACTTTCAATTATAGTCTGTTTTACCTAAAAGTGCTAAAACATTTAACGTAAATTCAATTACAAGATTATAAAAGCATTTAAAGTGAGTAATATGGCTTTTGAGGAATGGGTGACTA
>NW_018402629.1:5291-5454 GCF_002168275.2 Theobroma umbraticum | reverse complement strand
ATGTACAAAAAATCCTGCTTCAAATCAATGATGAGGTTATACAACAATTTAAAGTGAGTAACAAGGCCTTTGAAGGAATAGGAAACTATAAATGGACCTGTCTTGCCATTAAATTGCTCGTTTCTTCATGTTTCTCGAGGTAGACATTTAATTATAGTCTGTT
>NW_018402629.1:4803-4914 GCF_002168275.2 Theobroma umbraticum | reverse complement strand
ATGCCTTATTCTTCATGTTTCCCAAGGTAGACGTTCAATATAGTCTGTTTTAACCAAAAATGCTAAAACATTCAACGTAAAATCAATTACGAGATTATAAAAGCATTTAAA
>NW_018402629.1:4140-4251 GCF_002168275.2 Theobroma umbraticum | reverse complement strand
AAGGGATGGGTGACTATAAATGGACTTTTTTTGCTAGTGAATGCCTTATTGTTCTTCTTTCCCAAGGTAGACATTCAATTATAGTCTGTTTTAACCAAAAATGCTAAAAAA
>NW_018402629.1:3797-3937 GCF_002168275.2 Theobroma umbraticum | reverse complement strand
CTTGCCAATAAATGCTTGTTTCTTCACGTTTCTTGAGGTAAACATTTAATTATAATCTGTTTTAACAAAATATGTAAAAAAAATCAAACTTAAAATCAATTATGAGGTTATAAAATAATTTAAAGCGAGTAATAAGGCTT
>NW_018402629.1:3107-3240 GCF_002168275.2 Theobroma umbraticum | reverse complement strand
TGAGTAATAAGGCTTTTTAAGGAATGGGTGATTATAAATGGACTTTTCTTGCCAGTGAATGCTTGTTTCTTCATGTTTATCAAGCTACACATTCAATTATAATCTATTTTAACCAATAATGTAGAAACAATTG
>NW_018402629.1:2815-2940 GCF_002168275.2 Theobroma umbraticum | reverse complement strand
AAAACCATTTAAAGCGAGTGATAAGGCTTTTGAAGGAACGGGTGACTATAAATGGACTTTTCTTGCTAGTGAATACCTTATTTTTCATGTTTCCCAAGGTAGATGTTCAATTATAGTCTGTTTTC
>NW_018402629.1:2459-2650 GCF_002168275.2 Theobroma umbraticum | reverse complement strand
AAAGTGAGTAAAAAGGCTTTTGAAGGAATAGGAGACTATAAATAGACTTTTCTTGTCAATGAACGCATGTTTCTTTTTGTTTCTTGAGGTTGACATTCAATTATAGTCTGTTTTAATAAAAAAATGTACAAAAAATCTAACTTAAAATCAATTATGAGTTTATAAAATAATTTAAAGCGAGTAATAAGGCT
>NW_018402629.1:2164-2317 GCF_002168275.2 Theobroma umbraticum | reverse complement strand
AGGAATGGGTGACTATAAAAGTACTTTTCTTGCCAATGAATTCTTGTTTCTTCAAGTTTCTCAAGCTAGACATTCTATTATAGTGTGTTTTAGCTAAACATGTAAAACAATTCAACTTAAAATCAATTACGAGATTATAAAAGCATTTAAAGC
>NW_018402629.1:1684-1794 GCF_002168275.2 Theobroma umbraticum | reverse complement strand
AAGGAATGGGTGACTATAAATGCATTTTTTTTGTCAATGAACGCTTGTTTCTTCATATTTCACGAGGTAGACATTCAATTATAGTTTGTTTTAACCAAAAAAGTAAAAAA
>NW_018402629.1:1319-1558 GCF_002168275.2 Theobroma umbraticum | reverse complement strand
CCAAAAATGTAAAACAATTCAACTAAAAATCAATTATGAGATCCTAAAATCATTCATGAATGGGTGACTATAAATGGACTTTGCTTTCTAGTGAATGCCTTATTCTTCATGTTTTTAAAGGTAGACGTTCAATTATTGTTTGTTTTATCCAATAATGCTAAAAAATTCAACTTAAAATCAATTATGAGATTATAAAAGCATTTTAAGCGAGTAATATGGCTTTTGAGGAATGGGTGACT
>NW_018402629.1:1083-1192 GCF_002168275.2 Theobroma umbraticum | reverse complement strand
ATGTTTCTCAAGATAGACATTCAATTATAGTTTATTTTGACCAAAATGTAAAAAACAATCAACTTAAAATCAATTATGAGATTACAAAACCATTTAAAGTGAGTAATAA
>NW_018402629.1:907-1073 GCF_002168275.2 Theobroma umbraticum | reverse complement strand
GGAATGGGTGACTATAAAAGTACTTTTCTTGCCAATGAATTCTTGTTTCTTCATGTTTCTCAATCTAAACATTCTATTATAGTGTGCTTTAGCTAAAAATGTAAAACAATTTAATTTAAAATCAATTACGAGATTATAAAAGCATTTAAAGCGAGTAATATGGCTT
>NW_018402629.1:305-428 GCF_002168275.2 Theobroma umbraticum | reverse complement strand
TTAAGGAATGGGTGACTATAAATGGACTTTTCTTGCCAATGAATTCTTGTTTCTCCATGTTTCTCAAGATAGACATTCTATTATAGTGTGTTTTAGCTAAAAATGTAAAACAATTCAACTTAA
>NW_018402629.1:108-276 GCF_002168275.2 Theobroma umbraticum | reverse complement strand
AAGTGAGTAATAAGGCTTTTGAAGGAATGGGTGACTATAAATGGATTTTTCTTAATAATGAATGCTTGCGTCTTCATGTTTCACGAGCTAGACATACAATTATAGTTTGTTTTAACAAAAAAATTAAAAAAATTCAACTTCAAATCAATTATGAGATTACAAAACCAT
>NW_018402629.1:0-98 GCF_002168275.2 Theobroma umbraticum | reverse complement strand
TAATAAGGCTTTTTAAGGAATGGGTGACGATAAATGGACCTTTGTTGCCAATGAATGCTTGTTTCTTCCTGTTTCTCAAGCTAGACATTCAATTATAG
>NW_018402628.1:51389-51493 GCF_002168275.2 Theobroma umbraticum | reverse complement strand
AACGAAAAAGATATACATTGGTAAGAAAAGTCTATTTATAGTCACCCATGCCTTGGGAAGCCTTATTACTCACTTTAAATAGTTTTTTAATCTTATAATTAGTT
>NW_018402628.1:51257-51379 GCF_002168275.2 Theobroma umbraticum | reverse complement strand
CTTTTTTATATGTTTTATTAAAACAGATTATAATTGAATGTCTGCCTAAAGAAACGTAAAGAAAAAAATATTCATTGGTCTGAAAGTTTTTTTATAGTCACTCATGCCTTCGAAAGCCTTAT
>NW_018402628.1:51172-51247 GCF_002168275.2 Theobroma umbraticum | reverse complement strand
AAATAGTTTTTTAATCTTATAATTAATTTTAATTTTAAATTTTTTATATTTATTATTAAAATAGATTATAATTGT
>NW_018402628.1:50966-51162 GCF_002168275.2 Theobroma umbraticum | reverse complement strand
CGAGAAAAATGAGGAAAAAGATATCCATTAGGAAAAAAATTTTATTTATAGACACCGATGCCTTCAAAAGCCTTATTATTTGCTTTAAATGATTTTGTAACCTCATAATTGGTTTTAATTTGAGTTTTTTTATATTTTTTAGTAAAATAGATTATAATTGAATGTTTACCTTGAGAAACGTGAAGAAAAAGATATC
>NW_018402628.1:50403-50566 GCF_002168275.2 Theobroma umbraticum | reverse complement strand
TTAAAACAGATTATAATTGAATGTCTACCTTGGGAAACATGAAGAAAAAAGTATCCATTGACAAGAAAAGTCCATTGATAGTAACACATTCCTTCAAAAGCCTTATTATTCGCATTAACTAATTTTATAACCCCATAATTGATTTTAATTTGAATTTTTTTAT
>NW_018402628.1:50079-50263 GCF_002168275.2 Theobroma umbraticum | reverse complement strand
CTTTTTTATATTTTTTATTAAAATAGATTATAATTGAATATCTGCCTTGAGAAAAGTAAAGAAAAAGATATCCATTGGTATGAAAAGTTCTTTTATAGTCATCCATACCTTCGAAAGCCTAATTACTCGTTGTAAATAGTTTTTTAATCTCATAATTAATTTTAATTTGAAATTTTTTATATTT
>NW_018402628.1:49630-49812 GCF_002168275.2 Theobroma umbraticum | reverse complement strand
GCCTTATTACTTGCTTTAAATGATTTTATAACCTCATAATTGGTTTTAATTTGACTTTTTTTATATTTTTTACTAAAACAGATTATAATTGAATCTTTACCTCAAGAAACATGAAGAAAAAGATATCAATTGGCATGAAAAGTCCATTTATAGTCACCCATGCCTTCGAAAGCGTTATTACT
>NW_018402628.1:49146-49289 GCF_002168275.2 Theobroma umbraticum | reverse complement strand
TTGAATGTCTACCTTGAGAAACATGAAGAAAAAAGTATCCATTGACAAGAAAAGCCCATTCATATTAACACATACCTTCGAAAGCCTTATTAGTCGCATTAAATAATTTTATAACCCCATAATTGATTTTAATTTGAATTTTT
>NW_018402628.1:49043-49136 GCF_002168275.2 Theobroma umbraticum | reverse complement strand
ATTAAAACAGATTATAATTGAATGTTTTCCTTAAGAAAGGTAAAGAAAAAGATATCCATTGGTAAGAAAAGTTCATTTATAGTCACCAATGCC
>NW_018402628.1:48840-48943 GCF_002168275.2 Theobroma umbraticum | reverse complement strand
ATAATATGTTTTAATAAAAATATAAAAAAATTCAAATTAAAATCAAGTATGAGGCTATAAAATCAGTTAAAACAAGTAGTAAGACTTTCAAAGGCATGGGTGA
>NW_018402628.1:48620-48830 GCF_002168275.2 Theobroma umbraticum | reverse complement strand
ACTTTTCTTGCCAATGGATATCTTTCTTTTCATGTTTGTTGAGCCAGATATTCAATTATAATCTATTTTAATAAAAATTCTAAAAAAATTCAAATTAAAATCAATTATTAGGTTATAAAATTATTTAAAGCAAGTAATAAAGCCTTTGAAGGTATGGGAGACTATAAATGGACTTTTCTTACCAATGGATATCTTTTTCTTCACGTTTCT
>NW_018402628.1:48142-48284 GCF_002168275.2 Theobroma umbraticum | reverse complement strand
AGCGAGTAATAAAGCTTTTGAAGGCATGGGTGACTATAAATGGACTTTTCTTTCAAATGGATACCTTTTTCTTCACGTTTCTTGAGGTAAACATTCAATTATAATCCGTTTTAATAAAAAATATAAAAAAATTTAAATTAAA
>NW_018402628.1:47716-47843 GCF_002168275.2 Theobroma umbraticum | reverse complement strand
AGTAATAAGGCTTTCGAAGGCATGGGTGACTAGAAATGGACTTTTCTTATCAATTGATATCTTTTTCTTCACTTTTCTCAAGGTAGACATTCAATTATAATCTATTTGAATAAAAAATATAAAAAAA
>NW_018402628.1:47522-47685 GCF_002168275.2 Theobroma umbraticum | reverse complement strand
AATCATTTAAAGCAAGTAATAAAGCTTTTGAAGGCATGAGTGACTATAAATGGAGTTTTCTTGCCAATGGATATCTTTTTCTTCTTGTTTCCCGAGGCAAACATTCAATTATAATCTGTTGTAATAAAAATTTAAAAAAATTCAAATTAAAATCAATTATGAG
>NW_018402628.1:47365-47512 GCF_002168275.2 Theobroma umbraticum | reverse complement strand
CATTTAAAGCGAGTAATAAGGCTTTTGAAGGCATCGATGTCTGTAAATGGACTTTTTTTGCTAATAGATATCTTTTTCTTCAAGTTTCTTGTGGTAAATATTCAATTATAATCAGTTTTAATAATAAATATAAAAAAGTTCAAATTA
>NW_018402628.1:47250-47355 GCF_002168275.2 Theobroma umbraticum | reverse complement strand
TGAGATTAAAAAACTATTTACAGTGAGTAATAAGGCTTTCGAAGGAATGGATGACTATAAATGAACTTTTCTTACCAATGGATATCTTTTTCTTTACATTTCTCA
>NW_018402628.1:47086-47237 GCF_002168275.2 Theobroma umbraticum | reverse complement strand
ATTATAATCTGTTTTAATAAAATATATAAAAAAGTTCAACTTAAAACAAATTATGAGATTAAAAAATTATTTAAAGAGAGTAATAAGGCTTTTGAAAGTATGGGTGACTATAAATGAACTTTTCTTACCAATGGATATCTTTTTCTTTACG
>NW_018402628.1:46726-46883 GCF_002168275.2 Theobroma umbraticum | reverse complement strand
AAACTTGTTATGAGATTAAAAAACTATTTAAAGCGAGTAATGAGGCTTTCGAAGTTCTAGGTGACTATAAATGGACTTTTCTTACCAATGGATTTTTTTTCTGTACGTTTCTCAAGGCAGACATTCAATTATAATCTGTTTTAATAAAAAATGCAAA
>NW_018402628.1:46519-46643 GCF_002168275.2 Theobroma umbraticum | reverse complement strand
TGCCAATGGATATCTTTTTCTTCATGTTTCTCAAGGCAGAGATTCAATTGTAATTTTTTTAATAAAAAAGTATAAAAAAATTCAAATTAAAATCAATTATGAGGTTATAAAATTATTTAAAGCG
>NW_018402628.1:46383-46498 GCF_002168275.2 Theobroma umbraticum | reverse complement strand
ATGGGTAACTATAAATAGAGTTTTCTTACCAATGGATTTTTTTTCTTCACGTTTTCAAGGTGAACATTCAATTATAATCTGTTTTAATAAATAATATAAAAAAATTTAAATTAAA
>NW_018402628.1:46101-46221 GCF_002168275.2 Theobroma umbraticum | reverse complement strand
TTCTTCATGTTTCTCGAGGTAAACATACAATTATAATCTGTTTTAATAATAAATGTAAAAGATTTGAACTTAAAATTAATTATAAGATTAAAAAACTATTTAAAGAGAGTAATAAGGCTT
>NW_018402628.1:45751-45949 GCF_002168275.2 Theobroma umbraticum | reverse complement strand
AAAACTAATTATGAGATTAAAAAACTATTTATAGCAAGTAATAAGGCTTTCGAATGCATGGGTGATTATAAATGGACTTTTCTTGCTAATGGATATCTATTTCTTCATGTTTCTCAAGATAGAAATTCAATTACAATCTATTTGAATAAAAAATATAAAACAATTCAACTTAAAATCAATTATAAGGTTATAAAAATA
>NW_018402628.1:45313-45431 GCF_002168275.2 Theobroma umbraticum | reverse complement strand
TCCTAAGGCAAACATTCAATTATAATCTATTTTAATAAAAAATATAAAAAAATTAAAACTAAAATCAATTATGAGGTTATAAAATCATTTAAAGTGAGTAATAAGGGTTTTAAAGGCA
>NW_018402628.1:45079-45303 GCF_002168275.2 Theobroma umbraticum | reverse complement strand
TATATAGATTTTTTTTTGCTAATAGATATTTTTTTCTTCACATTTCTTGAGGTAAACATACAATTATAATTTGTTTTAATAATAAATATAAAAAATTTTAAATTAAAATTAATTATGCGATTAAAAAACTATTTAAAGCGAGTAATAAGGCTTTCGAAGGCATGGATGAATATAAATGAACTTTTCTTACCAATGGATATCTTTTTTCTTTACTTTTCTCAAGG
>NW_018402628.1:44595-44752 GCF_002168275.2 Theobroma umbraticum | reverse complement strand
AACTATTTAAAGCGAGTAATAAGGCTTTCGAAGGCATGGGTGACAAAAAATGGATTTTCTTGCCAATGGATATCATTTTCTTCACATTTCCCGAGCTAAACAGTCAATTATAATCTATTTTAATAAAAAATATAAAAATATTCAAATTAAAATCAAT
>NW_018402628.1:44391-44577 GCF_002168275.2 Theobroma umbraticum | reverse complement strand
TTAAAGCGAGTAATAAAGCTTTTGAAGGTATGGGTGACTATAAATAGACTTTTCCTACCAATGGATATCTTTTTCTTCATGTTTTTCAAGACAGACATTCAATTATAATCTATTTTAAAAAATATAGAAAATAAATTCAAATTAAAATAAATTATTAGCTTATAAAATCATTTAAAGCGAGTAATA
>NW_018402628.1:44106-44375 GCF_002168275.2 Theobroma umbraticum | reverse complement strand
GGGTGACTATAAATGGACTTTTCTTGCCAATGGATATCTTTTTGTTCATGTTTCCCAAGGTAAACATTCAATTATAATCTATTTTAATAAACAAAATGAAAACATTCAAATTAAAATCAATTATGACGTTATAAAATCATTTCAAGCTAGTAATAAGGCTTTTAAAGGCATGGTTGTCTATAAATAGACGTTTTTTCCTAATGGATATCTTTTTTCTCACATTTCTCGAGGTAAACATATAATTATAATCTATTTTAATAATAAATATA
>NW_018402628.1:43415-43766 GCF_002168275.2 Theobroma umbraticum | reverse complement strand
ACTTTTCTTACCAATGGATATCTTTTTCTTTATATTTCTCAAGGAAG
Source organism: Theobroma umbraticum (assembly GCF_002168275.2). Taxonomy (NCBI): domain Eukaryota; kingdom Viridiplantae; phylum Streptophyta; class Magnoliopsida; order Malvales; family Malvaceae; genus Theobroma; species Theobroma umbraticum. The sequence goes on along the minus strand of NW_018402628.1, from coordinate 43,719 downwards.
ACATTCAATTATAATCTATTTTAATAAAAATTATAAAAAATTTTAACTTAAAACTAATTATGAGATTAAAAAACTATTTAAAGCAAGTAATAAGGCTTTCGAACGTTTGGGTGACTATAAATGGACTTTTCTTGCCAATGGATATCTTTTTCTTCATGTTTCTCGAGCCAGATATTCAATTATAATCTATTTTAATAAAAATTATAAAAAAATTCAAATTAAATTCAATTATGAGGTTAAAAAATCATTTAAAGCGAGTAATAAAGCTTTTAAAGGTATGGGTGACAATAAATGGACTTTTCTT
>NW_018402628.1:43311-43405 GCF_002168275.2 Theobroma umbraticum | reverse complement strand
ATCTTTTTCTTCATGTTTCTCAAGGCAGACATTTAATTATAATTTATTTTAAAAAAATATAACAAAATTCAAATTAAAATAAATTATGAGCTTA
>NW_018402628.1:43178-43301 GCF_002168275.2 Theobroma umbraticum | reverse complement strand
TAAAGCGAGTAATAAAGCTTTTGAAGGCATGAGTGACTATAATTGGACTTTTTTTGCCAATGGATATCCTTTTCTTCATGTTTCCTAAGGCAAACATTCAATTATAATCTATTTTAATAAAAA
>NW_018402628.1:43047-43167 GCF_002168275.2 Theobroma umbraticum | reverse complement strand
TTGAAATTAAAATCAATTATGAGGTTATAAAATCATTTAAAGCTAGTAATAAGGGTTTTGAAGGCATCGGTGTCTATAAATAGACTTTTTTTTTCTATTTTCTTCACGTTTCTTGAGGTA
>NW_018402628.1:42957-43037 GCF_002168275.2 Theobroma umbraticum | reverse complement strand
TATAATTTTTTTTAATAATAAAAGTAAAAAAGTTAAACTTAAAATTAATTATGAGATTAAAAAACTATTTAAAGCGAGTA
>NW_018402628.1:42330-42465 GCF_002168275.2 Theobroma umbraticum | reverse complement strand
TTTTTCTTTATGTTTCTCAAGGCAAACATTCAATTATAATCTGTTTTATTAAAAAATATAAAAAAGTTTAACTTAAAACTAACTATAGGATTAAAAAACTATTTAAAGCGAGTAATAAGGCTTTCGAACGTATGG
>NW_018402628.1:42157-42320 GCF_002168275.2 Theobroma umbraticum | reverse complement strand
ATGGACTTTTCTTACCAATGGATATATTTTTCTTCACGTTTCTCAAGACAGACATTCAATTATAATCTATTTTAAAAAATATATAAAATAAATTCAAATTGAAATAAATTATGACCTTATAAAATCATTTAAAGCGAGTAATAAAGCTTTTAAAGGCATGGGT
>NW_018402628.1:41929-42147 GCF_002168275.2 Theobroma umbraticum | reverse complement strand
GGACTTTTCTTGCCAATGGATATCTTTTTCTTCACGTTTCCCAAGGTAACCATTCCATTATAATCTATTTTAATAAAAAATATAAAAACATTAAAATTAAAATAAATTATAACGTTATAAAATCTTTTGAAGCTAGTAATAAGGCTTTTGAAGGCATCGGTGTGTATAAATAGACTTTTTTTCCTAATGGATATCTTTTTCCTAACGTTTCTTAAGGT
>NW_018402628.1:41793-41909 GCF_002168275.2 Theobroma umbraticum | reverse complement strand
TTTTAATAATAAATATAAAAAAGATCAAATTAAAATTAATTATAAGATTAAAAACTATTTACAACGAGTAATAAGGCTTTCGAAGGCATGGGTGACTATAAATGAACTTTTCTTAC
>NW_018402628.1:41239-41356 GCF_002168275.2 Theobroma umbraticum | reverse complement strand
TTATAATCTGTTTTAATAAAAAATATAAAAAAGTTTAACTTAAAACTAATTATAGGATTAAAAAACTATTTAAAACGAGTAATAAGGCTTTCGAACGTATGGGTGACTATAAATGGA
>NW_018402628.1:41121-41229 GCF_002168275.2 Theobroma umbraticum | reverse complement strand
CAATGGATATCTTTTTCTTTACGTTTCTCAAGGCAGACATTCGATTATATTCTATTTTAATAAAAAATATAAAAACGTTCAACTTAAAACTAATTATGAGATTAAAAA
>NW_018402628.1:40639-40767 GCF_002168275.2 Theobroma umbraticum | reverse complement strand
ATCAATTATGAGGTTATAAAACTATTTAAAGCGAGTAATAAAGCTTTTGAAGGCACGGGTGGCTATAAATGGACTTTTCTTGTCAATAGATATCTTTTTCTTCACGTTTTCCAGGGCAAACATTCAAT
>NW_018402628.1:40485-40568 GCF_002168275.2 Theobroma umbraticum | reverse complement strand
AAGCGAGCAATAAGGCTTTTAAAGGCATCGGTGTCTATAAATAGACTTTTTTTCCTAATGGATATCTTTTTCTTCACGTTTCT
>NW_018402628.1:40382-40475 GCF_002168275.2 Theobroma umbraticum | reverse complement strand
ATACAATTATATTCTGTTTTAATAATAAAAATAAAAAATTTCAACTTAAAGGTAATTATGAGATTAAAAAACTATTTAAAGCGAGTAATAAGG
>NW_018402628.1:40194-40282 GCF_002168275.2 Theobroma umbraticum | reverse complement strand
CGTTTCTCAAGGCAGACATTCAATTATAATCTGTTTAAATTAAAAATATAAAAATGTTCAACTTGAAACTAATTATCAGATTAAAAAA
>NW_018402628.1:40038-40184 GCF_002168275.2 Theobroma umbraticum | reverse complement strand
CGAGTAATAAGGCTTTCGAAGACATGGATGACTATAAATAGACTTTTCTTACAAGGGATACTTTTTTCTTTACGTTTCTCGAGGTAGACGTTCAATTATAATTTGTTTTCATAAAAAATGTAAAAAAGTTCAACTTAAAACTAATT
>NW_018402628.1:39934-40028 GCF_002168275.2 Theobroma umbraticum | reverse complement strand
AAAACTATTTAAAGTAAGTAATAAGGCTTTCGAAGATATGGGTGACTATAAATAGACTTTTCTTACCAATAGGTATCTTTTTCTTTATGTTTCT
>NW_018402628.1:39425-39596 GCF_002168275.2 Theobroma umbraticum | reverse complement strand
ATGCGAGTAATAAGTCTTTTGAAGGCATTGGCGTTTATAAATAAACTTTTTTCGGTAATGGATTTTTTTTCTTCAAGTTTCTTGAGGTAAACATATAATTATAATCTGTTTTAATAATAAATATTAAAAAGTTCAACTTAAAGGTATTTATGAGATTAAAAAATTATTGAA
>NW_018402628.1:39268-39415 GCF_002168275.2 Theobroma umbraticum | reverse complement strand
AAGGCTTTCGAAGGCATGGGTGACTATAAATGGACTTTTCTTACCAGTGGATATCTTTTTCTTTACGTTTCTTAAGGTAAAGATTCAATTATAATCTGTTGTAATAAAAAATATAAAAAAGTTAAACTTAAAACTAATTATGAGATT
>NW_018402628.1:39150-39258 GCF_002168275.2 Theobroma umbraticum | reverse complement strand
TTAAAAGCGAGTAATAAGGCTTTCGAAGGCATGGGTGACAAAAAATGGATTTTACTTGCCAATGGATATCTTTTTTTTCATGTTTCTTGAGGTAAACATTCAATTATA
>NW_018402628.1:38656-38944 GCF_002168275.2 Theobroma umbraticum | reverse complement strand
TAAAGCGAGTAATAAGGCTTTTGAAGGTATCGGTGTCTATAAATAGACTTTTTTTGCTAATGGATATTTTTTCTTTCAACTTTCTCGAGGTAAACATACAATTATGATCTGTTTTAATAATAAATATAAAAAATTTCAACTTAAAGGTATTCATGAGATTAAAAAATTATTTAAAATGAGTAATAAGGCTTTCGAAGGTATGGGTCACTATAAATGGACTTTTCTTACCAATGGTATCTTTTTCTTTATGTTTCTTAAGGTAGAGATTCAATTATAATCTGTTTTAAT
>NW_018402628.1:38485-38626 GCF_002168275.2 Theobroma umbraticum | reverse complement strand
AATTATGAGATTAAAAAACTATTTAAATCGAGTAATAAGGCTTTCGAAGGCATGAGTGACTATAAATGAACTTTTCTTACCAATGGGTATCATTTTCTTTACGTTTCTTAAGGTAGACATTCAATTGTAATCTATTTTAAT
>NW_018402628.1:38237-38383 GCF_002168275.2 Theobroma umbraticum | reverse complement strand
GGACTTTTCTTGCCAATGGATATCTTTTTCTTCATGTTTCCCGAGGTAAACATTAAATTATAATCTGTTTTAATAAAAATATAAAAAAATTAAAATTAAAATAAATTATGAGCTTATAAAATCATTTAAAGCGAGTAATAAAGCTT
>NW_018402628.1:38128-38225 GCF_002168275.2 Theobroma umbraticum | reverse complement strand
GTGACTATAAATGGACTTTTCTTGCCAATGCATATCTTTTTCTTCACGTTTCCCAAGGTTAACATTCAATTATAATCTGTTTTAATAAAAAATATAA
>NW_018402628.1:37992-38118 GCF_002168275.2 Theobroma umbraticum | reverse complement strand
ATTAAAATCAATTATGACGTTATAAAATCATTTAAATCTAGTAATAAGGCTTTTGAAGGCATCGGTGTCTACAAATAGACTTTTTTTCCTAATGGATATCTTTTTTCTCACGTTTCTCGAGGTAAA
>NW_018402628.1:37793-37975 GCF_002168275.2 Theobroma umbraticum | reverse complement strand
TTTTAATAATAAATATAAAAAAGATCAAATTAAAATTAATTATGAGATTAAAAATCTATTTACAGCGAGTAATAAGGCTTTCGAAGGCATGGGTGACTGTAAATGAACTTTTCTTACCAATGGATATCTTTTCTTTACGTTTCTTAAGGCAGACATTCAATTATAATTTGTTTTAATAAAAA
>NW_018402628.1:37216-37381 GCF_002168275.2 Theobroma umbraticum | reverse complement strand
AGTATTTAAAGTGAGTAATAAGGCTTTCGAAGGCATGGGGTACTATAAATGGACTTTTCTTGCCAATGGATATCTTTTCTTCACATTTCTCAAGGAAAAGATTTAATTATAATCTGTTTTAATAAAAAATACAAAAAAAATTCAAATTAAAATCAATTATGAGGT
>NW_018402628.1:36859-37206 GCF_002168275.2 Theobroma umbraticum | reverse complement strand
TTTAAAGCGAGTAATAAAGCTTTTAAAGGCAAGAGTGACTATAAATGGACTTTTCTTGCGAACGGATATCTATTTCTTCACATTTCCCATGGTAAACATACAATTATAATATGTTTTAATAAAAAATATAAAAAAATTCAAATTAAAATCAATTATGAGGTTATAAAATCATTTAAAGCGAGTAATAAAGCTTTTGAAGGTATGGGTGACTATAAATGGACTTTTCTTATCAATGGATATCTTTTTCTTCACATTTCTTAAGGCAGACATTCAATTATAATCTATTTTAAAATATATATAAAATAAATTCAAATTAAAATAAATTATGACTTTATAAAATCATTTAA
>NW_018402628.1:36613-36716 GCF_002168275.2 Theobroma umbraticum | reverse complement strand
AAATAGACTTTTTTTCCTAATGGATATCTTTTTCCTCATGTTTTTCGAGGTAAATATACAATTATAATCTATTTTAATAATAAATATAAAAAAGATCAAATTA
>NW_018402628.1:36407-36603 GCF_002168275.2 Theobroma umbraticum | reverse complement strand
TAAGATTAAAAAACTATTTACAGCGAGTAATAAGGCTTTCGAAGGTATAGGTGACTATAAATGAACTTTTCTTACTAATGGATATCTTTTTCTTTACATTTCTTAAGGTAGACATTCAATTATAATTTGTTTTAATAAAAATTATAAAAAAGATTAACTTAAAACTAATTATGAGATTAAAAAACTATTTAAAGCG
>NW_018402628.1:36089-36211 GCF_002168275.2 Theobroma umbraticum | reverse complement strand
ACTATTTAAAGCGAGTAATAAGGCTTTCGAACGTATAGGTGACTATAAATGGACTTTTCTTGTCAATAGATATCTTTTTCTTTACGTTTCTGAAGGCAGACATTCGATTATATTCTATTTTA
>NW_018402628.1:35714-35854 GCF_002168275.2 Theobroma umbraticum | reverse complement strand
ATGGGTGACAAAAAATGATCTTTTCTTCCCAATGGATAGTTTTTCTTCACGTTTCCCGAGGTAAACATTCAACTATAACCCATTTGAATAAAAAATTAAAAAAAATTCAAATTAAAATCAATTATGAGGTTATAAAATCA
>NW_018402628.1:35515-35614 GCF_002168275.2 Theobroma umbraticum | reverse complement strand
TTTTATATTTTTTATTAAAAGAAATTATAATTGAATGTCTGCCTTAAGAAACGTAAAGAAAAAGATTTCCATTGGTAAGAAAAGTTCATTTATAGTCAC
>NW_018402628.1:35293-35505 GCF_002168275.2 Theobroma umbraticum | reverse complement strand
GAAAGCCTTATTACTCGCTGTAAATAGTTTTTAATCTCATAATTAATTATAATTTGAGCTTTTTAATATTTATTATTAAAATAGATTATAATTGGATGTTTACCTCGAGAAACGTGAGGAAAAAGATATCCATTACAAAAAAAGTCTATTTATAGACCCCGATGCCTTCAAAAGCCTTATTACTCGCTTTAAATGATTTTATAACATCATAA
>NW_018402628.1:34890-35158 GCF_002168275.2 Theobroma umbraticum | reverse complement strand
AAGATATTCATTAGCAAGAAAAGCCCATTTGTAGTCACCCATGCCTTGAAAAACTTTATTACTCGCTTTAAATGATTTTATAAGCTCATGATTTATTTTAATTTGAATTTATTTTATAATGTTTTTAAAATAGATTATAATTGAATGTCTGCCTTGAGAGACGTGAAGAAAAAGATATCCATTGATAAGAAAAGTCCATTTATAGGCACCCATACCTTCAAAAGCTTTATTACTCGCTTTAAATGATTTTATAACCTTATAATTGATT
>NW_018402628.1:34346-34547 GCF_002168275.2 Theobroma umbraticum | reverse complement strand
TTTTATTAAAACAGACTATAATTGAATGTCTGCCTTAAGAAAAGTGAAGAAAAAGATATCCATTAGTAAGAAACGTCCATTTCTAGTCACCCATGCCTTCGAAAGCCTTATTACTCGCTATCAATAGTAATTTAATCTCATAATTTATTTTAAGTTAAACTTTTTTATATTTTTTATAAAAACATATTATAATTGAATGTC
>NW_018402628.1:33662-33950 GCF_002168275.2 Theobroma umbraticum | reverse complement strand
TATTACTCGCTTTAAATAGTTTTTTAATCTCATAATTAATTTTAAGTTAAACTTGTTTTTATTTATTATTAAAATAAGTTATAATTGTATTTTTACCTAGAGAAACGTGAAGAAAAAGATATCCATTAGCAAAAAAGAATCTATTTATAGATACCGATGCCTTCAAAACCCTTCTTACTCGCTTTAAATGATTTTAAAACCTCATAATTGATTTTAATTTAAAGTTTTTTATATTTTTTATTAAAACATATTATAATTGAATGTCTACCATGAGAAACATGAACAAAA
>NW_018402628.1:33165-33505 GCF_002168275.2 Theobroma umbraticum | reverse complement strand
TTTTACATTTTTTATTAATACAGATTATAATTAAATGTCTGCCTCAAAAAACGTAAAGAAAATGGTATCCATTGGCGGGATAAGTCCATTTATAATCACCCATGCCTTCAAAAGCCTTATAACTCGCCTTAAATATTTTTATAACCTTATAATTGATTTTAAGTTGATTTTGTTTTATATTTTTTATTAAAACACATTATAATTGAATGTCTATCTTGAGAAACATGAAGAAATAGATATCCATCGGCAAGAAAAGTCCATTTATAGTCACCCATACCTTCGAAAGCCTTACTCCTTGCTATAAATAGTTTTTTAATCTCATAATTAGTTTTAAGTTAAA
>NW_018402628.1:32978-33155 GCF_002168275.2 Theobroma umbraticum | reverse complement strand
TTTTTTATTAAAACATATTATAATTGAATGTCTGCTTTGAGAAACGTAAAGAAAAAGATATCCATTGGTAAACAAAGTGCATTTATAGTCACCCATGCCTTCGAAAGCCTTATTACTTGCTTGAAATAGTTTTTTAATCTTATAATTAATTTTAAGTTGAACTTTTTTATATTTATT
>NW_018402628.1:32691-32845 GCF_002168275.2 Theobroma umbraticum | reverse complement strand
TTTAATTTAAATTTTTTTATATTTTTTATTAAAACATATTATAATTGAATGTTTGCCTCTGAAAACGTAAAGAGAAAAAATCCAGTGGTAAGAAATCTCTATTTATAGTTACCCATGCCTTCAAAAGCTTTATTACTCGCTTTAAATGATTTTA
>NW_018402628.1:32439-32591 GCF_002168275.2 Theobroma umbraticum | reverse complement strand
AAAGCGAGTAATAAGGCTTTCGAAGGTATAGGTGAGTATAAATGGACTTTTCTTGCCAGTGGATTTTTTTTCTTCATGTTTCCTGAGGCAAACATTCAAGTATGAATCTGTTTTAATAACAAATATAATAAAGTTTAACTTAAAACTAATTA
>NW_018402628.1:31953-32110 GCF_002168275.2 Theobroma umbraticum | reverse complement strand
ATTAAAATCAATTATGAGGTTATAAAATTATTTAAAGCGAGTAAAAAAGCTTTTAAAGTTGTGGGTGACTATAAATGGACTTTTCTTGCCAATGGATATCTTGTTCTTAACGTTTCTTAAGGTAGACATTCAATTATAATCTGTTTTAATAAAAAAT
>NW_018402628.1:31533-31713 GCF_002168275.2 Theobroma umbraticum | reverse complement strand
GATTAAAAAACTATTTAAAGAGAGTAATAAGACTTTCGAAGGCATGGGTGACTAGAAATAAACTTTTCTTACCAATAGATATCTTTTTCTTCACGTTTTTTAAGGCAGATTTTCAATTATAATCTATTTTAATAAAAAATATAAAAAGATTCAAACTAAATTCCATTGTGAGCTTATAAA
>NW_018402628.1:31344-31520 GCF_002168275.2 Theobroma umbraticum | reverse complement strand
AGTAATAAAGCTTTTGAAGGCATTGGTGACTATAAATGGACTTTTCTTGGCAATAGACATCTTTTTCTTCACGTTTTTTAAGGTAGGTATTTAATTATATTCTGTATTAATAAAAAATGTAGAAAGTTCAACTGAAAACTAATTATAAGATTAAAAAACCATTTAAAGTGAGTAAT
>NW_018402628.1:31007-31226 GCF_002168275.2 Theobroma umbraticum | reverse complement strand
TCTTCATGTTTCTCATGATAGACATTCAATTATAATATGTTTTAATAAAAATATAAAAAATTTCAACTTAAAATTAAGTATGAGGTTATAAAATCAGTTAAAGATAGTAACACGGCTTTCGAAAGCATGGGTGACTATAAATAGACTTTTCTTACCAATGGATAGCTTTTTCTTCATGTTTCTCAAACCAGATATTCAATTATAATCTATTTTAATGAA
>NW_018402628.1:30767-30931 GCF_002168275.2 Theobroma umbraticum | reverse complement strand
TAAAATCATTTAAAGCGAGTAATAAAGCTTTTGAAGGTATGAGTGATTATAAATATACTTTTCTTACCAATGGATATCTTTTTCTTCACGTTTCTAGAGATAGACATTCTATTATAATCTATTTTAATAAAAATATAAAAAAATTTAAATTAAAATCAATTATT
>NW_018402628.1:30316-30450 GCF_002168275.2 Theobroma umbraticum | reverse complement strand
TTTGAAGGCATAGGTGACTATAAATGGACTTTTCTTGCAAATGGATATCTATTTTTTCACATTTCTCGAGGTAAACATTCATTTATAATCTGTTTTGATAAAAAATATAAAAAAATTCAAATTCAAATCAATTA
>NW_018402628.1:30195-30306 GCF_002168275.2 Theobroma umbraticum | reverse complement strand
AAATCATTTAAAGCGAGTAATAAAGCTTTTAAAAGCATTGGTGACTATAAATGGGATTTTCTTGCCAGTGGATATCTTTTTCTTCACGTTTCTCGAGGTAAACATTCAATT
>NW_018402628.1:30066-30185 GCF_002168275.2 Theobroma umbraticum | reverse complement strand
TTAATAAAAAATATAAAAAAATCTAAATTAAAATCAAATATGAGTTTATAAAATTATTTAAAGAGAGTAATAAGGCTTTTGAAAGCATCGGTCATTATAAATGGACTTTGCTTACTAAT
>NW_018402628.1:29817-29966 GCF_002168275.2 Theobroma umbraticum | reverse complement strand
ATAAACTTTTCCTACCAATGGATATCTTTTTCTTCACATTTCTCAAGGCAAACAGTTAATTATAATCTATTTTAAAAAATATAAAAAAATTCAAATTAAAATAAATTATTAGCTTATAAAATAATTTGAAGCGAGTAATAAAGCTTTTG
>NW_018402628.1:29702-29807 GCF_002168275.2 Theobroma umbraticum | reverse complement strand
TGACTATAAATGGACTTTTCTTACCAATGGATTTTTTTTCTTCACGCTTCCTGGGACAAACATTCAATTATAATCTGTTTTAATAAAAAATATAAAAAAATTCAA
>NW_018402628.1:29479-29692 GCF_002168275.2 Theobroma umbraticum | reverse complement strand
ATTATGAGATTATAAAATCATTTAGAGCGAGTAATAAGGCTTTTGAAGGCATCAGTGGCTATAAATAGACTTTTTTTCCTAATGGATATCTTTTTCCTCACGTTTCTCGAGGTAAACAAATAATTATAATCTGTTTTAATGATAAATATAAAAAAGTTAAAATTAAAATTAATTATGAGATTAAAAAACTATTTACAGCGAGTAATAAGGCTT
>NW_018402628.1:29354-29468 GCF_002168275.2 Theobroma umbraticum | reverse complement strand
GGTGACTATAAATGAACTTTTCTTACCAATGGATATCTTTTTCTTTATGTTTCTTAACGTAGACATTCAATTATAATCTATTTTAATAAAAAATATAAAAAAGATCAACTTAAA
>NW_018402628.1:28664-28838 GCF_002168275.2 Theobroma umbraticum | reverse complement strand
GGTTACTATAAATGGACTTTTCTTGCCAATAGATATCTTTTTCTTTATGTTTCTTGAGGCAGACATTCAATTGTAATCTATTTTAGTAAAAAAATATAAAAAAATTTAAATTAAAATCAGTTATGAGGTTATAAAATTATTTAGAGCGAGTGATAAAGCTTTTGAAGGCATGGG
>NW_018402628.1:28416-28654 GCF_002168275.2 Theobroma umbraticum | reverse complement strand
TGGACTTTTCTTGCCAATGGATATCTTCTTCTTAACGTTTCTTAAGGTAGACATTCAATTATAATCTGTTTTAATAAAAAAGATAAAAAAATTTAACTTAAAACTAATTATGAGATTAAAAAACTATTTAAAGGAAGTAATATGGCTTTCGAAGGCATGGGTGACTAGAAATAGACTTTTCTTTCCAATGGATATCTTTTTCTTCATGTTTCTTAAGGCAGACATTTAATTATAATCT
>NW_018402628.1:27950-28202 GCF_002168275.2 Theobroma umbraticum | reverse complement strand
TAATTATAATCTGTATGAACAAAAAATGTAAACAAGTTTCACTGAAAACTAATTATGAGATTAAAAAACCATTTAAAGTGAGTAACAAGGCTTTCGAAAGCTTGGGTGACTATAAATAGACTTTTTTTGCCAATGGATGTCTTTTTCTTCATGTTTCTCATGGTAGGCATTCAATTATAATATGTTTTAATAAAAATGTAAAAAATTTCAAATTAAAATCAAGTATGAGGTTATAAAATCAGTTAAAGATAG
>NW_018402628.1:27306-27602 GCF_002168275.2 Theobroma umbraticum | reverse complement strand
TTCTTGCCAATGGATATCTTTTCTTCATGTTTCTCAAGGCAGAGATTCAATTATTATCTAATTTAATAAAAAATATAAAAAAATTCAAATTAAAATCAACTATAAGCTTATAAAATCATTTAAAGCGAGTAATAAAGGTTTGGAAGGCATGGGTGACTATAAATGGACTTTTCTTGTGAATGGATATCTATTTCTTCACATTTCTTAAGGTAAATATTCAATTATAATCTGTTTTAATAAATAATATAAAAAAATTCAAATTAAAATCAATTATGAGGTTATAAAATCATTTAAAG
>NW_018402628.1:26785-26959 GCF_002168275.2 Theobroma umbraticum | reverse complement strand
TAATAAGGCTTTCGAAGGCATGAGTGACTATAAATGAACTTTTTTTACCAATGGGTATCTTTTTCTTTACATTTCTTAAGACAGACATTCAATTATAATCTATTTTAATAAACAATATAGAAAAGTTTAACTTAAAACTAATTATGAGATTAAAAAACTATTTAAAGCGAGTAA
>NW_018402628.1:26578-26759 GCF_002168275.2 Theobroma umbraticum | reverse complement strand
ATAAATGGACTTTTCTTACCAATGGATATCGTTTTCTTTACGTTTCTCAAGGCAAGCATTCAATTATAATCTGTTTTAATAAAAAATACAAAAAAGTTCAACTTAAAAGGTAGGAGATTAAAAAAGTATTTAAAGTGAGTAATAAGGTTTCCGAAGGAATTGGTTACTATAAATGGACTTT
>NW_018402628.1:26408-26568 GCF_002168275.2 Theobroma umbraticum | reverse complement strand
GGATATCTTTTTCTTCATGTTTCTCGAGGTAGAGATACAATTGTAATCTGTTTTAATAAAAAAATATAAAAAAATTCAAATTAAAATAAATTATGAGGTTATAAAATTTTTTAAAGCGAGTAATAAAGCTTTTGTAGGCATTGGTGACTATAAATAGAGT
>NW_018402628.1:26288-26398 GCF_002168275.2 Theobroma umbraticum | reverse complement strand
ATGGATATCTTTTTCTTCACGTTTTGAGAGGTGAACATTCAATTATAATCTGTTTAAATAAAAAATATAAAAAAATCTAAATTAAAATCAATTATAAGGTTATAAAATCA
>NW_018402628.1:26162-26262 GCF_002168275.2 Theobroma umbraticum | reverse complement strand
AGGCATCGGTGTCTATAAATAGATTTTTTTTTGCTAATGGATATCTTTTTCTTCGCGTTTCTTAAGGTAAACATACAATTATAATCTGTTTTAATATTAA
>NW_018402628.1:25947-26152 GCF_002168275.2 Theobroma umbraticum | reverse complement strand
GTTTAACTTAAAATTAATTATGAGATTAAAAACTATTTAGAGCAAGTAATAAGGCTTTCAAAGGCATGGGTAACTATGAATGAACTTTTCTTACCAATGGATATTATTTTCTTTACGTTTCTTAAGGTAGACATTCAATTATAATCTGTAGTAATAAGAAATATAAAAAAGTTCAACTTAAAACTAATTATGAGATTAAAAAACT
>NW_018402628.1:25294-25438 GCF_002168275.2 Theobroma umbraticum | reverse complement strand
CTTTTCTCAAGGCAAACATTCAATTATAATCTATTTTAATAAAAAATATAAAAAGTTCAACTTAAAACTAATTATGAGATTAAAAAAGTATTTCAAGCGAGTAATAAGGCTTTCGAAGCCATGGGTGACTATAAATGAACTTTT
>NW_018402628.1:25185-25284 GCF_002168275.2 Theobroma umbraticum | reverse complement strand
GATATCTTTTTCTTTACGTTTCTCATGGCAGATATTCAATTATATTCTGTTTTAATAAAAATATAAAAAAATTGAAATTAAAATCAATTATGGGGTTAT
>NW_018402628.1:25088-25175 GCF_002168275.2 Theobroma umbraticum | reverse complement strand
AATGCGAGTAATAAGGCTTTCGAAGAAATGTGTCACTATAAATGGACTTTTCTTGTCAATGGATACTTTTTTCTTCATGTTTCTCAA
>NW_018402628.1:24949-25078 GCF_002168275.2 Theobroma umbraticum | reverse complement strand
CAATTATAATCTGTTTTAATAAAAAATATAAGAAAATTCAACTTAAAATCAAATATGTGATTAGAAAAATATTTGAAGCGAGTAATAAGGCTTTCGAAGGCATGGGTTACTATAAATGGACCTTTCTTG
>NW_018402628.1:24658-24818 GCF_002168275.2 Theobroma umbraticum | reverse complement strand
TTAATAAAAAATATAAAAAAGTTTAACTTAAAACTTATTATGAGATTAAAAAAGCATTTAAAGCGAGTAATAAGGCTTTCCAAGGCATGGGTGACTATAAATGGAATTTTCATGCCAATGGATATCTTTTTCTTCACGTTTCTCAAGGCAGACATTCAAT
>NW_018402628.1:24385-24565 GCF_002168275.2 Theobroma umbraticum | reverse complement strand
ATTATGAGGTTATAAAATCATTTAAAGTGAGTAATAAGGCTTTTGAAGGCATCAATGTCTATAAATAGAATTTTTTTCCTAATGGATATCTTTTTTCTCATGTTTACTGAGGTAAACATACAATTTTAATCTATTTTAATAATAAATATAAAAAATTTTAAATTAAAATTAATTATGAGA
>NW_018402628.1:24083-24201 GCF_002168275.2 Theobroma umbraticum | reverse complement strand
GGGTCACTATAAAAAAAACTTTTCTTAACAATGGATATTTTTTTCTTGACGTTTATTAAGGCAAACATTCAATTATAATCTTTTTTAATAAAAAATATAAAAAAGATCAACTTAAAAC
>NW_018402628.1:23433-23571 GCF_002168275.2 Theobroma umbraticum | reverse complement strand
GCAATGGATATCTTTTTCTTCATGTTTTTTGAGGCAGACATTTAATTATAATCTATATTAATAAAAAATGTAAAAAAGTTCAATTGAAAACTAATTATGAGATTAAAAAACCATTTAAAGTGAGTAATAAGGCTTTCG
>NW_018402628.1:23214-23333 GCF_002168275.2 Theobroma umbraticum | reverse complement strand
GAAGAAAAAGATATCCATTAGCAAAAAAAGTCTATTTATCGACACCGATGCCTTTAAATGCCTTATTACTTGCTTTAAAGAATTTTATAACCTCATAATTGATTTTAATTTAAATTTTT
>NW_018402628.1:23098-23204 GCF_002168275.2 Theobroma umbraticum | reverse complement strand
TATTAAAGCAGATTATAATTGAATGTTTACCTCGAGAAACTTGAAGAAAAAGATATCCATTGGCAAGAAAAGTCCTTTTATAGTCACCCATGCCTTCGAAAGCCTT
>NW_018402628.1:22367-22604 GCF_002168275.2 Theobroma umbraticum | reverse complement strand
ATAGTCACTCATGCCTTCAAAAGCTTTATTACTCGCTTTAAATGATTTTATAACATCATAGTTCATTTTAATTTGAATTTTTTTATTTTTTTTATTAAATTAGATTATAATTGACTCTCTGCCTTGAGAAACATGAAGCAAAGATATCCATTGGCAAGAAAAGTCCTATTATAGTAACCAATACCTTCGGAAGCCTTATTACTCACTTTAAATACTTTTTTAATCTCATAATTAGTT
>NW_018402628.1:22178-22289 GCF_002168275.2 Theobroma umbraticum | reverse complement strand
AGCCTTATTACTCGCTTTAAATAGTTTTTTAATCTAATAATTAGTTTTAAGTTATAATTTTTTATATTTTTTATTAAAACAGATTATAATTGAATGTCTACCTTGAAAAAT
>NW_018402628.1:21850-22060 GCF_002168275.2 Theobroma umbraticum | reverse complement strand
TAAATAATTTTTTAATCTCATAATTAGTTTTAAGTTGAACTTTTTTATATTTATCATTCAAACAGATTATAATTGTTTGTTTACCTCGAGAAACATGAAGAAAAAGATATCCATTAGCAAAGAAAGTCCATTTATAGTGACTGATGATTTCAAAAACCTTATTACTCACTTTAAATAATTTTATAACCTCATAATTGATTTTAATTTAGA
>NW_018402628.1:21616-21802 GCF_002168275.2 Theobroma umbraticum | reverse complement strand
ACATAAAGAAAAAGATATCCATTGGCAAGAGAAGTCCATTTATAGTCACCCATGACTTTAAAAGCTTTATTACTTGCTTTAAATAATTTTACAACCTCATAATTGATTTTAATTTAAATTTTTTTATATTTTTTAATTAAAACAAATTCCAATTGAATGTCTGCCTCTAGAAACATAAAGAAAAAG
>NW_018402628.1:21358-21516 GCF_002168275.2 Theobroma umbraticum | reverse complement strand
TATGAGATTAAAAAACTATTTAAAGCGAGTAATAAGGCTTTCGAAGGCCTGGGTAACTATAAAAAAACATTTCTTACCAATGGATGTTTTTTTTTATGTTTCTTAAGGCAAACATTCAATGATAATCTGTTTTAATAAAAAATATAAAAAATTTTAAA
>NW_018402628.1:21191-21348 GCF_002168275.2 Theobroma umbraticum | reverse complement strand
TTATGAGATTAAAAAACTATTTACAGCAAGTTATAAAGGTTTCGAAGGTATGAATGACTATAAAAGAACTTTTCTTACCAATAGATATCTTTTTCTTTACTTTTCTCAAGACAGACATTCAATTATAATATATTTTAATAAAAAATATAAAAAAGTT
>NW_018402628.1:20878-20981 GCF_002168275.2 Theobroma umbraticum | reverse complement strand
CATTCAATTATAATCTATTTTAATAAAAATATAAAAAAATTCAAATTAAAATCAGATATGGGGTTATAAAATTAGTTAATGCGAGTAATAAGGCTTTCGAAGG
>NW_018402628.1:20788-20868 GCF_002168275.2 Theobroma umbraticum | reverse complement strand
TATAAATGGACTTTTCTTGTCAATGGATACTTTTTTCTTCATGTTTCCCAAGATAGACATTCAATTATAATCTGTTTTAA
>NW_018402628.1:20668-20778 GCF_002168275.2 Theobroma umbraticum | reverse complement strand
AAGAAAATTCAACTTAAAATCAATTAGGAGATTATAAAAATATTTAATGCGAGTAATAAGGCTTTCGAAAGCTTGGGTTACTATAAATGGACATTTCTTGCCAATGGATA
>NW_018402628.1:20572-20658 GCF_002168275.2 Theobroma umbraticum | reverse complement strand
CACGTTTCTCGAGATAGACATTCAATTATTATCGATTTTAATAAAAAATATAAAAAGGTCCAACTTAAAACTAATTATGAGATTAA
>NW_018402628.1:20448-20562 GCF_002168275.2 Theobroma umbraticum | reverse complement strand
AAAGCGAGCAATAAGGCTTTCGAAGCGAAAAAATAGCTCGACGCCAGGATGATAAAAAGCTTAACACCTCTCATTCTTATTGCTTTTTCAATATGAAAAAGAAAAAAAAATGAA
>NW_018402628.1:20297-20438 GCF_002168275.2 Theobroma umbraticum | reverse complement strand
GTCGTCTTATTCAAAACCCCAATTATGAAATCTCCTCTCTCCCACTTCACACCTCGGAACGCACCGTTCTTATTGAGAGAAAGGCGTTTTCACATCTTCTTAACCCGAAATGGCTGGGGAGAGGAAAGGTTCCTTTTTTTT
>NW_018402628.1:19706-19895 GCF_002168275.2 Theobroma umbraticum | reverse complement strand
AATTTTAAATTAAAATTAATTATGAGATTAAAAAACTATTTAAAGCGAGTAATATGGCTTTCGAAGGCTTGGGTGACTATAAAAAATCTTTTCTTATCCATGGATTTTTTTTCTTTAAGTTTCTTAAGGTAGACATTCAATTGCAATCTGTTTCAATAAAAAATATAAAAAAGATCAACTTAAAATTAA
>NW_018402628.1:19547-19696 GCF_002168275.2 Theobroma umbraticum | reverse complement strand
AAAAAACTATTTAGAGCGAGTAATAAGGCTTTCAAAGGTATCGGTGTCTATAAATAGACTTTTCTTATCAATGGATATCTTTTTCTTTATGTTTCTTATGGCAGACATTCAATTATAATCTGTTTTAATAAAAAATATAAAAAAGTTTA
>NW_018402628.1:19148-19265 GCF_002168275.2 Theobroma umbraticum | reverse complement strand
CTTGCCAATGGATATCTTTTTCTTAACATATCTTAAGGTAGCCATTCAATTACAGTCTGTTTCAATAAAAAATATAAAAAGGTTTAACTTAAAACTAATTATGAGATTAAAAAACTA
>NW_018402628.1:18919-19070 GCF_002168275.2 Theobroma umbraticum | reverse complement strand
ATAAAAAGATTCAAATTAAATTCCATTATGAGCTTATAAAATCATTTAAAGCAACTAATAAAGCTTTTGAAGGCATTGGTGACTATAAATAGACTTTTCTTGGCAATGGACATCTTTTTCTTCACGTTTTCTTAAGGCAAACATTTAATTA
>NW_018402628.1:18397-18586 GCF_002168275.2 Theobroma umbraticum | reverse complement strand
GAAAGCATGGGTGACTATAAATAGACTTTTCTTGCCAATGGATAGCTTTTTCTTTATGTTTCTCAAACCAGATATTTAATTATAATCTATTTTAATGAAAATTATAAAAAAATTCAAATCAAAATCAATAATGACGTTATAAAATCATTTAAAGCGAGTAATAAAGCTTTTGAAGGTATGAGTGACTAT
>NW_018402628.1:18161-18297 GCF_002168275.2 Theobroma umbraticum | reverse complement strand
TTAAGTTAAACTTTTTTATATTTTTTATTAAAATTGATTATAATTGAATGTCTGCCTTGAGAAACATAAAGAAAAAGATATACATTAGTAAGAAAAGTTCATTTATAGTCACCCATGCCTTCGAAAGCCTTATTAC
>NW_018402628.1:17903-18029 GCF_002168275.2 Theobroma umbraticum | reverse complement strand
AGAAACGTGAAGAAAAGGATATCTATTAGCAAGAAAAATTCATTTATAGTGACGGATGCTTTCAAAAGCCTAATTACTCACTTTAAATAATTTTATAACCTCATAATTGATTTTAATTTAGATTTT
>NW_018402628.1:17421-17751 GCF_002168275.2 Theobroma umbraticum | reverse complement strand
GATTTTAATTTGAATGTTTTTATATTTTTTATTAAAACAGATTATAATTGAATGCTTACCTCGGGAAACATGAAGAAATCGATATCCATTCGCAAGAAAAGTCCATTTATAGTCACCCATGCCTTCAAAACCTCTATTACTCACTTTAAATGATTTTATAACCTCATAGTTGATTTTGATTTGAATTTTTTTATATTTTTTATTAAATTAGATTATAATTGAATCTTTTCCTTGAGAAACATGAAGAAAAGATATCCATTGGCAAGAAAAGTCCTTTTGTAGTAACCCATACCTTCGAAAGCCTTATTACTCGGTTTAAATATTTTTATA
>NW_018402628.1:17273-17411 GCF_002168275.2 Theobroma umbraticum | reverse complement strand
TAATTTTAATTTTAATTTTTTTATATTTTTTATTAAAATAGATTATAATTAAATGTCTATCTCGAGAAACGTGAAGAAATATATATCCATTGGTAAGAAAAGTCCATTTATAGTCACTCATACCTTCAAAAGCTTTAT
>NW_018402628.1:17024-17263 GCF_002168275.2 Theobroma umbraticum | reverse complement strand
AAATGATTTTATAACCTCATAATTGATTTTAATTTGAATTTTTTTATAATTTTCCTTAAAATAGATTGTAATTGAATATCTGGCTCGAGAAACATGAAGAAAAAGATATCCTTCGGTAAGAAAAGTCCATTTATAGTCACCTATGCTTTCGAAAGCTTTATTACTATCTTTAACTGATTTTATAACCTCATACTTGATTTTAATTTAAAATTTTTTATATTTTTATTAAAACATATTAT
>NW_018402628.1:16911-17014 GCF_002168275.2 Theobroma umbraticum | reverse complement strand
CTACCATGAGAAACGTGAAGAAAAAGACATCCATTGGCAAAAAAGGTCAATTTGTAGTCACCCATGCTTTCGAAAGCCTTATTACTCACTTTAAATGGTTTTT
>NW_018402628.1:16506-16644 GCF_002168275.2 Theobroma umbraticum | reverse complement strand
AGAAACGTGAAGAAAAAGATATCCATTGGTAAAAAAAGTCCATTTCTAGTCACCTATGCCTTCGAAAACCTTATTACTCCCTTCAAATAGTTTTTTAATCTCATAATTAGTTTTCAGTTAAACTTTTTTATATTTTTT
>NW_018402628.1:16161-16382 GCF_002168275.2 Theobroma umbraticum | reverse complement strand
CTTTAAAAGCTTTATTACTCGCTTTAAATAATTTTATAACCTCATAATTGATTTAAATTTAAATTTTTTTATTTTTTTTTATTAAAACAAATTACAATTGAAAGTCTGCCTCTAGAAACATAAAGAAAAAAATATCCATTGGCAATAAAAGTCCATTTATAGTAACTCATGCGTTTGAAAGCCTTATTACTCACTTTAAATAGTTTTTTAATCTCATAATT
>NW_018402628.1:15850-16036 GCF_002168275.2 Theobroma umbraticum | reverse complement strand
CAAGAAAAGTCCATTTATAGTCACCCATGACTTTAAAAGCTTTATTACTCGCTTAAAATAATTTTATAACCTCATAATTGATTTAAATTTATATTTTTTTATTAAAACAAATTACAATTAAAAGTCTGTCTCTAGAAACATAAAGAAAAAAATATCCATTGGCAAGAAAAGTCCATTTATAGTAAC
>NW_018402628.1:15300-15616 GCF_002168275.2 Theobroma umbraticum | reverse complement strand
TAGTTTTTTAATCTCATAATTAGTTTTAAGTTGAACTTTTTTATATTTTTTTTTCAAATAGATTATAATTGAATGTCTGCATGGAGAAAAGTAAAGAAACAGATATTTATTGGTAAGAAAAGTTTATTTATAGTCATCCACGCCTTCGAAAGCCTTATTACTTGCTGTAAATAGTTTTTTAATCTCAGAATTAATTTTAATTTAAAATTTTTTATATTTATTATTAAAACATATTATAATTGTATATTTACCTTTAGAAACATGAAGAAAAAGATATCCATTAGCAAAAAAGCCTATTTATAGACACCGATGCCTT
>NW_018402628.1:15107-15200 GCF_002168275.2 Theobroma umbraticum | reverse complement strand
TATTTCTTCACGTTTCCCGAGGTAAACATTCAATTATATTCTGTTTTTATAAAAAACATAAAAAAAATTAACTTAAAATCAATTATGAGGTTA
>NW_018402628.1:15004-15097 GCF_002168275.2 Theobroma umbraticum | reverse complement strand
TAAAGCGAGTAATAAAGCTTTTAAATGCATGGGTGACTATAAATGGGCTTTTCTTACCAATGGATATCTTTTTCTTTATGTTTCTCAAGGCAA
>NW_018402628.1:14803-14994 GCF_002168275.2 Theobroma umbraticum | reverse complement strand
ATAATCTGTTTTAATAAAAATATAAAAAAATCTAAATTAAAATCAAATATGAGGTTATAGAATTATTTAAAGTAAATAATAAGGCTTTTGAAAGTATCGATCACTATAAATGGACTTTTCTTGCTAATGGATATCTCTTTCTTCACGTTTCTCGAGGTAAACATACAATTATAATCTGTTTGAATAATAAA
>NW_018402628.1:14419-14539 GCF_002168275.2 Theobroma umbraticum | reverse complement strand
TTTAAAGCGAGTAATAAGGCTTTCGAAAGCATGGGTGACTATATATGGACTTTTTTTGCCAATGGGTATCTTTTTCTTCACGTTTCTTGAGGTAAACATTCAATTATAATCTGTTTTAAT
>NW_018402628.1:13992-14197 GCF_002168275.2 Theobroma umbraticum | reverse complement strand
TTTTAATAATAAATATAAAAAATTTCAAATTAAAATTAATTATGAGATTAAAAACCTATTTACAGCAAGTAATAAGGCTTTCGATGGTATGGATGACTATAAATGAACTTTTCTTACTAATGGATATCTTTTTTCTTTACTTTTGTCAAGCCAAACATTCAATTATAATCTATTTTAATAAAAAATATAAAAAAGTTCAACTTAA
>NW_018402628.1:13598-13938 GCF_002168275.2 Theobroma umbraticum | reverse complement strand
AAAGCGAGTAATAAGGCTTTCGAAGACATGGGTGACTATAAATAAACTTTTCTTACCAATGGATTTTTTTTCTTTACGTTTCTCGAGGCAGAAATTCAATTATAATCTGTTTTAATAAAAATATAGAAAAATTCAAATGAAAATCAATTATGGGGTTATAAAACTATTTAATGCGAGTAATAAGGCTTTCAAAGGAATGTGTTACTATAAATGAACTTTTTTTGTCAATGGATACTTTTTTCTGCATGTTTCTCAAAGTAAACATTCAATTATAATCTGTTTTAAAAAAAAATATAAGAAAATTCAACTTAAAATCAATTATGAGATTATAAAAACATTT
>NW_018402628.1:13271-13542 GCF_002168275.2 Theobroma umbraticum | reverse complement strand
AAATGGACTTTTCTTGCCAATGGATATCTTTTTCTTCATGTTTCTCAAGCTAGACCTTCAATTATAATATGTTTTAGTAAGAAATATAAAAAAACTCAAATTAAAACCAATTATCAGGTTATAAAATCATTTAAAGCAAGTAATAAGGCTTTCGAAGGCATCGGTATCTACAAATAGAATTTTTTTCCTAATGGATATCTTTTTCTTCATGTTTCTCGAAGTAAACATGCAATTATAATTTGTTTTAATAATAAATATAAAAAAGTTTAAC
>NW_018402628.1:13185-13261 GCF_002168275.2 Theobroma umbraticum | reverse complement strand
TTATGAGATTAAAAAACTATTTAAAGCGAGTAATAAGGCTTCCGAAGGCCTGGGTGACTATAAAAAAACTTTTCTT
>NW_018402628.1:13085-13175 GCF_002168275.2 Theobroma umbraticum | reverse complement strand
ATTTTTTTCTTTACGTTTCTTAAGTCAGACATTCAATTATAATCTGTGTTAATAAAAAATGTAAAAAAGATCAACTTAAAACTAATTATG
>NW_018402628.1:12927-13075 GCF_002168275.2 Theobroma umbraticum | reverse complement strand
ACTATTTAAAGCGAGTAATAAGGCTTTAAAAGGCATTAGTGTCTATAAATAGACTTTTCTTACCAATAGATATCTTTTTCTTTATGTTTGTCATGGCAGACATTTAATTATAATCTGTTTTAGTAAAAAATATAAAAAAGTTTAACTT
>NW_018402628.1:12832-12917 GCF_002168275.2 Theobroma umbraticum | reverse complement strand
ATGAGATTAAATAACTATTTAAAGTGAGTAATAAGGCTTCCAAAGGCATGGGTTACTATAAATGGACTTTTCTTGCCAATGGATA
>NW_018402628.1:12669-12822 GCF_002168275.2 Theobroma umbraticum | reverse complement strand
TATGTTTCTAGAGGCAGACATTCAATTGGAATTTGTTTTAATTAACAAATATAAAAAAATTTAAATTAAAATTAATTATGAGGTTGTAAAATTATTTATAGCGAGTAATAAAGCTTTTAAAGTCATGGGTGACTATAAATGGACTTTTCTTGC
>NW_018402628.1:12252-12467 GCF_002168275.2 Theobroma umbraticum | reverse complement strand
GATTAAAAAACTATTTAAAGCGAGTAATAAGGCTTTAGAAGGCATGGGTGACTAGAAATAGACTTTTCTTACCAATGGATATCCTTTTTTTCACATTTTTTAAGGCAAACATTCAATATAATCTGTTTTAATAAAAAATATAAAAAGATTCAAATTAAATTCCATTATAAGGTTATAAAATCATTTAAAGTGAGTAATAAAGCTTTTGAAGGCAT
>NW_018402628.1:12118-12242 GCF_002168275.2 Theobroma umbraticum | reverse complement strand
AAATGGACTTTTCTTGGCAATGGACATCTTTTTCTTCATGTTCTTTAAGGCAAACATTTAATTGTAATATGTATTAATAAAAAATATAAAAAAGTTCAACTGAAAACTAATTATGAGATTAAAA
>NW_018402628.1:11857-12018 GCF_002168275.2 Theobroma umbraticum | reverse complement strand
ATTTATAGTCACCAATGCCTTCAAAAGCTTTATTACTCGCTTTAAATGATTTTAGAAGCTCATAATAGAATTTAATTTGAATCTTTTTATATTTTTTATTGAAACAGATTATAATTGAATATCTGCCTTAAGAAATGTGAAGAAAAAAATATCCATTCGTA
>NW_018402628.1:11559-11752 GCF_002168275.2 Theobroma umbraticum | reverse complement strand
AATAGTTTTTTAATCTCATAATTAGTTTTAAGTTAAACTTTTTTATATTTTTTAATAAAACAGATTATAATTAAATCTCTACCTTAAGAAGCCTAAAGAAAAAGATATCCATTGGTAAGAAAAGTCCATTTATAGTCACTCATGACTTTAAAAGCTTTATTACTCGCTTTAAATAATTTTATAACCTCATAAT
>NW_018402628.1:11372-11549 GCF_002168275.2 Theobroma umbraticum | reverse complement strand
TTAAATTTTTTTATATTTTTTTATTAAAACAAATTACAATTGAATGTCTGCCTATAGAAACATAAAGAAAAAGATATCCATTGGCAAGAAAAGTCTATTTATAGTAACCCATGCCTTTGAAAGCCATATTACTCACTTTAAATAGTTTTTTAATATCATAATTAGTTTTAAGTTAAA
>NW_018402628.1:11229-11362 GCF_002168275.2 Theobroma umbraticum | reverse complement strand
TTTTTTATTAAAACAGATTATAATTGAATGTCTGCCTTAAGAAACATAAAAAAAAAAATCCATTGGTAAGAAAAGTTTTTTTATAGTCATCCATGCCTTTGAAAGCCTTATTACTCGCTTTAAATAGTTTTTT
>NW_018402628.1:11014-11154 GCF_002168275.2 Theobroma umbraticum | reverse complement strand
GATGCCTTCAAAAGCCTTATTACTCGCTTGAAATGATTTTATAACCTCATAATTAGTTTTAATTTGAGTTTTTTTATATTTTTTTCTAAAACAGATTATAATTGAATGTCTACCTCGAGAAACATGAAGAGAAAGATATC
>NW_018402628.1:10719-10835 GCF_002168275.2 Theobroma umbraticum | reverse complement strand
TAATAATTGAATGTCTACCTCGAGAAACATGAAAAAAAAGATATCCATTGGTAAAAAAGTCTATTTATAGTAACTCATGCCTTCGAAAGCCTTATTACTCACTTTAAATATTTTTA
>NW_018402628.1:10359-10475 GCF_002168275.2 Theobroma umbraticum | reverse complement strand
TTTATAACCCCATAATTGATTTTAATTTGAATTTTTTTATATTTTTATTAAAACTGATTATAATTGAATATCTACCTTGAGAAACGGAAAGAAAAAGATATCCATTGGTAAGAAAA
>NW_018402628.1:9986-10276 GCF_002168275.2 Theobroma umbraticum | reverse complement strand
AACTTTTTAATATTTTTTATTAAAATAGATTATAATTGAATGTCTGCCTTGAGAAAAGCAAAGAAAAAAGATATCCATTGATAAGAAAAGTTTATTTATAGTCATCCATACCTTCGAAAGCTTTGTTACTCGCTGTAAATAGTTTTTTAATCTCATAATTAATTCTAATTTGAAATTTTTTATATTTATTATTAAAACAGATTATAATTACATATTTACCTTGACAAACATGAAGTAAAAGATATCCATTAGCAAAAAAGTCTATTTATAGACACCGATACCTTCAAAAG
>NW_018402628.1:9344-9475 GCF_002168275.2 Theobroma umbraticum | reverse complement strand
TTTTTATTAAAATAGATTATAATTGAATATTTGCCTCGAGAAACGTGAAGAAAAGATATCCATTGGGAAGAAAAGTTCATTTATAGTCACCCATGCCTTCGAAAGCTTAATTACTCGCTTTAATTGATTTT
>NW_018402628.1:8895-9054 GCF_002168275.2 Theobroma umbraticum | reverse complement strand
TTTTTATTAAATTAGATTATAATTGAATCTCTGCCTTGAGAAACATGAAGAAAATATATCCATTGGCAAGAAAAGGCTATTTATAGTAACCCATACCTTCGAAAACCTTATTACTCGGTTTAAATATTTTTATAAACTCATAATTGATTTTAATTTAAA
>NW_018402628.1:8439-8609 GCF_002168275.2 Theobroma umbraticum | reverse complement strand
CGAAAGCCTTATTACTCGCTTTAAATATTTTTATAAACTCATAATTGATTTTAAGTTGAATTTTCTTATATTTTTTATTAAAATAGATTATCAGTGAATGTCTATCTTCAGAAACGTGAAGAAAAAGATATCCATTCGTAAGAAAAGTCTATTTATAGTCACCCATACCT
>NW_018402628.1:8279-8426 GCF_002168275.2 Theobroma umbraticum | reverse complement strand
TACTCGCTTTAAATGATTTTATAACCTCATAATTGATTTTCATTTGAATTTTTTTATCATTTTCCTTAAAATGGATTATAATTAAATATCTGGCTCAAGAAACATGAAGAAAAAGATATCCTTTGGCAAGAAAAGTCCATTTATAGT
>NW_018402628.1:7996-8116 GCF_002168275.2 Theobroma umbraticum | reverse complement strand
TGAAATTTTTTATATTTATTATTAAAACAGATTATAATTATATATTTACCTTGACAAACATGAAGAAAAAGATATCCATTAGCAAAAAAGTCTATTTATAGACACCGATACCTTCAAAAG
>NW_018402628.1:7779-7896 GCF_002168275.2 Theobroma umbraticum | reverse complement strand
AAATCAACTATGAAGTTATAAAATTATTTAAAGTGAGTAATAAAGCTTTTGAAAGCATCGGTCACTATAAATAGACTTTTCTTGCTAATGGATATCTTTTTCTTTACGTTTCTCGAG
>NW_018402628.1:7442-7656 GCF_002168275.2 Theobroma umbraticum | reverse complement strand
ATGGGTGACTAGAAATGGACTTTTCTTATCAATGGATATCTTTTTCTTCACGTTCCTCAAGGTAGACATTCAAATATAATCTATTTGAATAAAAAATATAAAAAAATTTAAACTAAAATCAATTACGAGCTTATAAAATCATTTAAAGCGAGTAATAAATCTTTTAAAGGCATAGGTGACTATAAATGGAGTTTTCTTGTCAATGGATATCTTT
>NW_018402628.1:7085-7219 GCF_002168275.2 Theobroma umbraticum | reverse complement strand
TTTGAAGGCATCGGTGTCTATAAATAGACTTTTTTTGCTAATGGATATCTTTTTTCTCATGTTTCTCAAGGTAAATATACAATTATAATCTATTTTAATAATAAATATAAAAAATTTCAAATTAAAATTAATTA
>NW_018402628.1:6888-7015 GCF_002168275.2 Theobroma umbraticum | reverse complement strand
ATGACTATAAATGAACTTTTCTTACCAATGAATATCTTTTTCTTTACTTTTCTCAAGGCAAACATTCAATTAAAATCTATTTGAATAAAAAATATAAAAAAGTTCAACTTAAAACTAATTATGAGAT
>NW_018402628.1:6679-6790 GCF_002168275.2 Theobroma umbraticum | reverse complement strand
AACTTAAAACTAATTATGAGATTAAAAAACTATTTAAAGCGAGAAATAAGGCTTACGAAGGTCTAGGTGACTATAAATGGACTTTTCTTACCAATGGATATCATTTTCTTT
>NW_018402628.1:6536-6644 GCF_002168275.2 Theobroma umbraticum | reverse complement strand
TTTAATAAAAAATATAAAAAAGTTCAACTTAAAAGTAATTATGAGATTAAAAAAGTGTTTAAAGTGAGTAATAAGGCTTTCGAATGCATGGGTTACTATAAATGGACT
>NW_018402628.1:6361-6462 GCF_002168275.2 Theobroma umbraticum | reverse complement strand
AATATAAAAAAATTTAAATTAAATTTAATTATGAGGTTATAAAATTATTTAAAGCAAGTAATAAAGCTTTTTAAGGCATGGGTGACTATAAATAGAGTTTT
>NW_018402628.1:6233-6351 GCF_002168275.2 Theobroma umbraticum | reverse complement strand
GATATCTTTTTCTTCACGTTTCCAGAGGCAAACATTCAACTATAATCTGTTGGAATAAAAAATTTAAAAAATTTTAAATTAAAATCAAATATGAGGTTATAAAATCATTTAAAGCGAG
>NW_018402628.1:6098-6223 GCF_002168275.2 Theobroma umbraticum | reverse complement strand
TTTGAAGGGATCGGTGTCTATAAATAGATTTTTTTTTGCTAATGGATATCTTTTCCTTCATGTTTCTCGAGGTAAGCATACAATTATAATCTGTTTTAATATTAAATATAAAAAAGTTTAACTTA
>NW_018402628.1:5903-6088 GCF_002168275.2 Theobroma umbraticum | reverse complement strand
TGAGATTAAAAAACTATTTAAAGCGAGTAATAAGGTTTTCGAAGGCATGGGTGACTATGAATAAACTTTTCTTACCAATGGATATCATTTTCTTTATATTTCTCAAGGTAGACATTCAATTATACTCTGTCTTAATAAAAAATATAAAAAAGTTCAACTTAAAACTAATTATGAGATTAAAAAAC
>NW_018402628.1:5479-5593 GCF_002168275.2 Theobroma umbraticum | reverse complement strand
GCATCGGTGTCTATAAATAGACTTTTTTTGCTAATGGATATCTTTTTCTTCATGGTTGTCAAGGTAAACATACAGTTATAATCTGTTTTCATAATAAATATAAAAAAGTTCAAC
>NW_018402628.1:5388-5469 GCF_002168275.2 Theobroma umbraticum | reverse complement strand
TGTTTTAATAAAAAATATAAAAAAAGTTTAACTTAAAACTAATTATGAGATTAAGAAACTATTTATAGCAAGTAATAAGGC
>NW_018402628.1:4924-5222 GCF_002168275.2 Theobroma umbraticum | reverse complement strand
TTGCCAATGGATATCTATTTCTTCATGTTTCTCAAGGTAGACATTCAATTATAATTTGTTTTAATAAAAAATATTAAAAAATCAACGTAAAATCAATTATAAGGTTATAAAAACATTTAAGGCGAGTAATAAGTCTTTTGAAGGGATGGATGATTATAAATGGACTTATCCAGCCAATGGATATAATTTTCTTTACGTTTTTTAAGGTAGACATTTAATTATAATCTGTATTAATGAAAAATGTAAAAAAGTTCAACTGTAAACCAATTATGAGATTAAAAAACCATTTAAAGTGAGT
>NW_018402628.1:4787-4914 GCF_002168275.2 Theobroma umbraticum | reverse complement strand
TCGAAGGCATGGGTGACTACAAATGGACCTTTTTTACCGAAGGATGTCTTTTTCTTCATGTTTCTCATGGTAGACATTCAATTATAATATGTTTAAATAAAAATATAAAAAAATTCAAATTAAAATC
>NW_018402628.1:3993-4277 GCF_002168275.2 Theobroma umbraticum | reverse complement strand
TTGAAGGCATGGGTGACTATAAATGGACTTTTCTTGCTAATGGATATCTTTTTCGTTACGTTTCTTGAGGTAAACATTCAATTATAATCTGTTTCAATAAAAAATATAAAAAAAATTTAAATTAAAATCAATTATGACGTTATAAAATTATTTAAAGTGAGTAATAAGGCTTTTGAAGGCATCGATGTCTATAAGTAGACTTTTTTGTAATGGATATCTTTTTCCTCACGTTTCTTGAGGTAAACATACAATTATAATCTATTTTAATAATAAATATTAAAAAG
>NW_018402628.1:3807-3983 GCF_002168275.2 Theobroma umbraticum | reverse complement strand
AAATGAACTTTTCTTACCAATGGATATCTTTTTCTTTACGTTTCTTAAGTCAGACATTCAATTATAATTTTTTTAATAAAAAATATAAAAAAGATCAACTTGAAACTAATTATGAGATTAAGAAACTATTTAAAGTGAGTAATTAGGCTTTCAAAGGCATTAGTGTCTATAAATAG
>NW_018402628.1:3417-3572 GCF_002168275.2 Theobroma umbraticum | reverse complement strand
GCCAATGGATGTCTTTTTCTTCATGTTTCTCATGGTAGACATTCAATTATAATACGTTTTAATAAAAATATATAAAAATTTAAATTAAAATCAAGTATGATGTTATAAAATCAATTAAACCAAGTAATAAGGCTTTCGAAGGCATGGGTGACTAT
>NW_018402628.1:3308-3407 GCF_002168275.2 Theobroma umbraticum | reverse complement strand
TTCTTGCCAATGGATATCTTTTTCTTCATGTTTCTAGAGCCAGATATTCAATTATAATCTATTTTAGTAAAAATTATAAAAAAATTCAAATTAAAATCA
>NW_018402628.1:3228-3298 GCF_002168275.2 Theobroma umbraticum | reverse complement strand
TATAAAATTATTTAAAGCGAGTAATAAAGTTTTTGAAGGTATGGGTCACTATAAATGGACTTTTCTTACC
>NW_018402628.1:3116-3218 GCF_002168275.2 Theobroma umbraticum | reverse complement strand
TTTTTCTTCACATTTCTCAAGGCACACATTCAATTATAATCTATTTTAAAAAAAATATAAAATAAATTCAAATTAAAATAAATTATGAGCTTATAAAATCAT
>NW_018402628.1:2986-3106 GCF_002168275.2 Theobroma umbraticum | reverse complement strand
TAATAAAGCTTTTGAAGGCATGGGTGACTTTAAATGGACTTTTCTTGCTAACGGATATCTTTTTCGTCACGTTTCTCGAGGTAAACATTTAATTATAATCTGTTTTAATAAAAAATATAA
>NW_018402628.1:2795-2886 GCF_002168275.2 Theobroma umbraticum | reverse complement strand
TAAATGATTTTATAACCTCATAATTAATTTTAATTTGAATTTTTTTATAATTTTTGTTAAAATAGATTATAATTGAATATCTGGCTCGAGA
>NW_018402628.1:2619-2785 GCF_002168275.2 Theobroma umbraticum | reverse complement strand
AGTGATTTTGTAACCTTATACTTGACTTTAATTTGAATTTTTTTATATTTTTATTTAAACATATTATAATTGAATGTCTTCCATGAGAAACATGAAGAAAAAGACATCCATTGGTAAAAAAGGTCATTTGTAGTCACCCATGCCTTCAAAAGCCTTATTACTCACT
>NW_018402628.1:2513-2609 GCF_002168275.2 Theobroma umbraticum | reverse complement strand
TTTTAATCTCATAATTGCTTTTCAGTTAAACTTTTTTATATTTTTTATCAATACAATTTTTAATTAAATGTCTACCTTAAAAAACATAAAGAAAAT
>NW_018402628.1:1810-1976 GCF_002168275.2 Theobroma umbraticum | reverse complement strand
TTTGAAAGCCTTATTACTCGCTTTAAATAGTTTTTTAATCTCATAATTACCTTTGAGTTGAACTTTTTTATTATTAAAACAGATTATAACTGCATGTGTACCTCGAGAAACATGAAGAAAAAGATATCCATTAGCAAAAAAGTCTATTTATAGACACCGATGCCTT
>NW_018402628.1:1392-1545 GCF_002168275.2 Theobroma umbraticum | reverse complement strand
TGAACTTTTTTATATTTTTATTAAAACAGAGTATAATTAAATGTCTACCTAGAGAAACGTAAAAAAATGATATCCATTGGTAAGAAAGGTTCATTCATAGTCATCCATGCCTTGGAAAGCCTTATTACACGCGTTAAATAGTTTTTTAATCTC
>NW_018402628.1:1066-1382 GCF_002168275.2 Theobroma umbraticum | reverse complement strand
TTAAGTAAAACTTTTTTATATTTTTCTATTAAAACAGATTACAATTGAATCTCTACCTAGAGAAACATGAAGAAAAAGATATCCATTGGCAAGAAAAGTCCATTTATAGTCACCCATGCCTTCGAAAGCCTTATTACTCGCTTTAAATAGTTTTTTAATCTCATAATTACCTTTAAGTTGAACTTTTTTTTTATTATTAAAACAGATTATAACTGCATGTTTACCTCGAGAAACATGAAGAAAAAGATATCCATTAGCAAAAAGGTCTATTTATAGACACCGATGCCTTCAAAAGTCTTATTACTCGCTTTAAATA
>NW_018402628.1:582-722 GCF_002168275.2 Theobroma umbraticum | reverse complement strand
TGAACTTTTTTATATTTTTATTAAAACAGAGTATAATTAAATGTCTACCTAGAGTAACGTAAAAAAAAGATATCCATTGGTAAGAAAGGTTCATTCATAGTCATCCATGCCTTCGAAAGCCTTATTACTCGCGTTAAATA
>NW_018402628.1:433-572 GCF_002168275.2 Theobroma umbraticum | reverse complement strand
CTCATAATTATTTTTAAGTAAAACTTTTTTATATTTCATATTAAAACATATTATAATTGTATGTTTACCTCGAGAAATGTAAAGAAAAAGATATCCATTAGCAAAAAAAAATCTATTTATAGACACCGATCCCTTCAAA
>NW_018402628.1:268-423 GCF_002168275.2 Theobroma umbraticum | reverse complement strand
CTCGCTTTAAATGATTTTATAACCTCATATTTGATTTTAATTTAAAATTTTTTATATTTTTTATTCAAACAGATTATAGTTGAATGTTCGCCTCCAGAAATGTGAAGAAAAAGATATCCATTGGTAAGAAAACTCTATTTATAGTCACCCATGCC
>NW_018402628.1:112-245 GCF_002168275.2 Theobroma umbraticum | reverse complement strand
TAAATAATTTTATAACCTCATAATTAATTTTAATTTAAATTTTTTTATATTTTTCTATTAAAACAGATTACAATTGAATCTTTGCCTAGAGAAACATGAAGAAAGAGATATCCATTGGCAAGAAAAGTCCATT
>NW_018402628.1:0-102 GCF_002168275.2 Theobroma umbraticum | reverse complement strand
CATACCTTCGAAAGCCTTATTACTCACTCTAAATACTTTTTTAATCTGATAATTAGTTTTAAGTTGAACTTTTTTATATTTATTATTCAAACAGATTATAAT
>NW_018402627.1:1114-2168 GCF_002168275.2 Theobroma umbraticum | reverse complement strand
TGATTATAAATAGACCTTTCTTGTCAATTAATACCTTTTTCTTTACATTTCTCGGGGTAGACATTCAATTATAATCTGTTTTAACAAAAACTGTAAAAAAATTTGAAATTAAAATCAATTTTAAGATTATAAAACCATTTAAAATGAGTAATAAGGCTTTTGAATGAATGGGTGACTATAAATGAACTTTTCTTGCTAATGAATACCTTTTTCTTCATATTTCTCAAGGTAGACATTCAATTATAATCAGTTCTAACCAAAAACGTCAAAAAGTTCAACCTAAAGTCAATTATGAGACTATAAAACCATTTATAATGAGTAATAAGGTCTTTAAAAGAATGGGTGACTATAAATAGACCTTTCCTGTCGATGACTACTTTTTTCTTCATATTTTCGAAGGTAAACATTCAATTATAATCGGTTCTAACTAAAAACGTAAAAAAATTCAACCTAAAATCAATGATGAGATTATAAAACCATTTAAAGTGAGTAATAAGGCTTTTGAAGGAATGGCTAACTATAAATGGACTTTTCTTGCCAATGAATGTCTTTTTCTTCAAGTTTGTTGAGGTAGACATTCAATTACAATATGTTTTAAACAAAAATGTAAAAAAAATTTCAACTTAAAATCAATTTTGAGATTATAAAACCATTTAAAGTGAGTAATAAGGCTTTTGAACGAATAGGTGACTATAAATGAACTTTTCTTGCCAATGAATTCCTTTTTCTTTAGGTTTCCCAAGGCGGACATTCAATTATAATCTGTTCTAACGAAAAATGTCAAAAAATTCAATCTAAAATCAATTATGAGATTAGAAAACTATTTAAAGTGAGTAATAAAGCTTTTAAAGCAATGGGTGACTATAAATAGACCTTTTTTTATCAATTAATACCTTTTTCTTTACATTTCTCAAGGTAAACATTCAATTATAATCTGTTTTAATAAAAAATGTAAAAAAAATTAAAATTAAAATCAATTTTAAGATTATAAAAGCATGTGAAGTGAGTAATAAGGCTTTTGAAGGAATGGGTAACTATAAATGAACTTTTCTTG
>NW_018402627.1:649-799 GCF_002168275.2 Theobroma umbraticum | reverse complement strand
AAAACCATTTAAAGTGAGTAATAAGGCTTTTGAAGGAATGGATAACTATAAATGAACTTTTCTTTCTAATGAATGCGTTTTTCTTCACATTTGTGAAGGTAGACATTCAATTGTAATCTATTTTAAACAAAAATGTACAAAGAATTCAAA
>NW_018402627.1:360-494 GCF_002168275.2 Theobroma umbraticum | reverse complement strand
TTTTTCTCCACGTTTATCGAGGTGTACATTCAATTATAATTTGTTTTAACCAAAGTATAGAAGGAATTCAAATTTAAATAAATTTTGAGAATATAAAACCATTTAAAGTGAGTATTAAGGCTTTTAAAGGAATG
>NW_018402627.1:0-229 GCF_002168275.2 Theobroma umbraticum | reverse complement strand
AAAAAATTGAACTTAAAATCAATTTTTAGATTATAAAACCATTTAAAGTGAGTAGTAGGGCTTTTGAAGGAATGGGAGACAATAAATGGACTTTTCTTGTTAATGAATATCTTTGTCATCAGATTTCCCAAGGTAGACGTTCAATTATAATCTGTTCTAACCAAAAAGTCAAAAAGTTAATCCTAAAATCAATTATGAGCTTATAAAATCATTTAAAGTGAGTAATAAA
>NW_018402626.1:1640-1765 GCF_002168275.2 Theobroma umbraticum | reverse complement strand
ACCTCGAGAAACGTGTAGAAAAATCCATTTATTTGGAACCAAAGTCCATTTATAGTTTTCCATTCCACCAAAAGCCATATTACTCACTTTAAATGGTTTTATTATCTCATAATTAATTTTAAAGT
>NW_018402626.1:1497-1630 GCF_002168275.2 Theobroma umbraticum | reverse complement strand
TATATTTTTAGTTAAAACAAACTATAATTGAATGTCTACCTCTAAAAATATGAAGAGAAATGAATTCATTTTCAAGAAAAGTCTATTTATAGTCACACATTCCTTCAAAAGCCTTATTACCCATTTTAAATAG
>NW_018402626.1:1338-1487 GCF_002168275.2 Theobroma umbraticum | reverse complement strand
TCAAAATTGATTTTATGTTCAGTTTTTTTTTACATTTTTGGTTAAGACAGACTATAATTAAATGTCTACCTCGAGAAACCTGAAGAGAAAGCATTCATTGATTGTCTCCCATTCCTTCAAAAGCATTATTACTCGGTTTAAATGATTTT
>NW_018402626.1:1209-1328 GCF_002168275.2 Theobroma umbraticum | reverse complement strand
AATTTATTTTAAGTTTAATTTTTTTTTCATTTTTAGTTAAAACAGATTATAATTAAATATCTACATCGAGAAACATGAAGAAAAAAATATTCATTAGCAAGAAAAGTCCATTTATAGTC
>NW_018402626.1:962-1195 GCF_002168275.2 Theobroma umbraticum | reverse complement strand
AAGCGTTATTACTCGTTTTAAATGATTTTATAATCTCACAATTAATTTAAAGTTGAATTTTTTTACATTTCACATTGAAACAAATTATAATTGAATGTCTATCTTGAAAAAAGTGTAGAAAAATCTATTTATTTGGAATAAAACTGCATCTATAGTCTCCCATTCCTTCAAAAGCTCTATTACTCACTTTAAATACTTTTTTAATTGCATAATTGATTTTAAGTAGAATTTTT
>NW_018402626.1:847-952 GCF_002168275.2 Theobroma umbraticum | reverse complement strand
GTTAAAACAGACTATAATTGAATGCTTGTCTTGGGAGACGTGTAGAAAAAGCCATTTATTTGGAAAAAAAGTCCATTTATAGTCTCTCATTCCTTCAAAAGCCTT
>NW_018402626.1:683-837 GCF_002168275.2 Theobroma umbraticum | reverse complement strand
TTAAATGGTTTTATAATCTCATAATTGATTTTAGGTTGAATTTTTTATATTTTTCATTTAAACAGACTATAATTGAACACTTACCTTAGGAAACATATGAAAAAACTCATTTATTTGGAAGAAAAGTCCATTTATAGTCTCTCATTCCTTCAAA
>NW_018402626.1:580-664 GCF_002168275.2 Theobroma umbraticum | reverse complement strand
AATAGTTTTATAATCTCATAATTTATTTTAAGTTAAATTTTTTTATATTTTTGACAAAAACAGAATATAATTGAATGTCTACCA
>NW_018402626.1:486-570 GCF_002168275.2 Theobroma umbraticum | reverse complement strand
GAAGAAAAAAGCATTCACTAGCAAGAAACGTCCATTTATATTCTCTCATTCCTTCAAAAGCCTTATTACTCACATTAAATGGTT
>NW_018402626.1:359-476 GCF_002168275.2 Theobroma umbraticum | reverse complement strand
ATAATTGATTTTAAGTTTAATTTTTTTTTATATTTTTAGTTAAAATAGATTATAATTGAATCTCTATCTCATGAAACATGAAGAGAAAAGCATTCATTGGCAAGAAAAGTCCATTTA
>NW_018402626.1:174-340 GCF_002168275.2 Theobroma umbraticum | reverse complement strand
AAGCCTTATTACTCGCCTTAAATGGTTTTATAATCTTATAATTAATTTTAAGTTTAACTTTTTAGATTTCTTTTTAAAATAGATATTAATTGAATGCCTGCCTTCAGAAACTTATAGAAAAACCCATTTATTTGGAAGAAAAGTCCATTTATATTCTCCCATTTCT
>NW_018402626.1:0-150 GCF_002168275.2 Theobroma umbraticum | reverse complement strand
AATAGTTTTATAATCTCATAATTGATTTTAAGTTTAATTTTTTACATTTTTCATCAAAATATACTATAATTGAATGCTTACATCGGGAAACATGTCAAAAAACCCATTTATTTGGAAGAAAAGTTAATTTATAGTCACCTATTCTTTCAA
>NW_018402625.1:790-1061 GCF_002168275.2 Theobroma umbraticum | reverse complement strand
AAAGCTTTATTACTCAATTTAAATGGTTATATAATCTCAAAATTGATTAAATTTGAATTCTTTGTAGATTTTTGGTTAAAACAGACTAGAATTGAATGTCTACTTTGAGAAATGTGAAGAAAAAAGCATTCATTAGCATGGAAAGCCCATGTATAGTCACATATACCTTCGAAAAGCTTTATTACTAGCCTTAAATCGCTTTATAATGCCATAATCAATTTTAAGTTGAATGTTTTTACATTTTTTGTTAAAACAGACCATAATTGAATGT
>NW_018402625.1:368-503 GCF_002168275.2 Theobroma umbraticum | reverse complement strand
TTCATTAGCATGAAAAGTTCATTTATAGTCACCTATACCGTCAAGGAAAGTCAAGTTATAGTCACTCATTCTTTCGGAAGACTTATTACTCACTTTAAATGGTTTTATAATTTCAAAATTGATTTAAATTTGAAT
>NW_018402625.1:0-181 GCF_002168275.2 Theobroma umbraticum | reverse complement strand
GAAAGGTGAAGAAAAAGGCATTCGTTGGCAAGAAAACTCCATTTATAGTCACTCATTCTCTCAAAAGCCTCATTACTCACGTTAAATAGTTTGATAATCACAAAATTGATTTAAATTCGAATTCTTTGTATATTTTTAGTTAAAACAGATTATAATAGAATGTTGAACTCGAGAAACATGA
>NW_018402624.1:2204-2336 GCF_002168275.2 Theobroma umbraticum | reverse complement strand
TCCATTGGCAAGAAAAGTTCATTTATAGTAACTCATGCCTTCGAAAGCCTTATTTCTCGCTTTAAATGCATTTTTAATTTTATAATTAGTTTTAAGTTGAACTTTTTTATATTTTTTATTAAAACAGATTAT
>NW_018402624.1:2082-2194 GCF_002168275.2 Theobroma umbraticum | reverse complement strand
TTGCTTCAAGAAACGTGAAGAAAAAGATATCCATTGGTAAGAAAAGTCCATTTAGAGTCACTTGTGCCTTCAAAAGCTTTATTACTTGCTTTAAATGATTTTATAACCTAAT
>NW_018402624.1:947-2072 GCF_002168275.2 Theobroma umbraticum | reverse complement strand
AATTTGAATTTTTTTATATTTTTTACTACAATATATTATAATTGAATGTCTACCTTGAGAAACGTGAAGAAAAAGATATCCATTGGCAAGAAAAGTCCAATTATAGTCACCCATACCTACAAAAGCTTTATTACTCGCTTTAAATGATTTTATAACCTCATAATTGATTTTAATTTGAATTTTTTTATATTTTTTATTAAAATAGATTATAATTGAATGTCTGCCTCAAGAAACATGAAGAAAAAGATATCCATTGGTAAGAAAAGTCCATTTATAGTAACCCATGCCTTCGAAAGCCTTATTTCTCGCTTTAAATGCATTTTTAATTTATAATTAGTTGTAAGCTGAACTTTTTTATATTTTTTATTAAAACAGATTATAATTGAATGTCTACTATGAGAAACATAAAGAAAAAGATATCCATTGACAAGAAAAGTTCATTTATAGTCACCAATGCCTTTGAAAGCCTTACTACTCGCTTTAAATAGTTTTTTAATCTCATACTTAATTTTTAGCTTAATTTTTTTATATTTATTATTAAAGCAGATTATAATTGTATGTTTATCTTGAGAAACGTGAAAAAAAAGATATCCATTGACAAAAAAAATCCATTTATAGTAACCCATGCCTTCGAGAGCCTTATTACTCGCTTTAAATATTTTTATAACCTCATAATTGATTTTAAGTTGAATTTTTTTATATTTTTTATTAAAACAGATTATAATTAAATGTTTGCGTCGAGAAAAGTGAAGAAGAGGATATCCATTGGCAAGAAAAGTCTATTCAGAATTACCCATTCTTTCGATAGCCTTTTTACTCACTTTAAAAGCTTTTTTAATCTCATAATTTGTTTTAAGTAGAACTTTTTTATATTTTTTATTAAAACATATTATAATTAATTATCTACTTCAGGAAACATGAAGAAAAAGATATCCATTGGCAAAAAAAGTCCATATATAGTCACCCATGCCTTCGAAAGCCTTATTATTCTCTTTAAATGCTTTTGTAATCTCATAATTGATTTTTAGTTGAATTTTTTTATATTTTTAATTAAAACAGATTATAATGGAAGTCTACCTCGAGAAATGTGAAGAAAAAGATATCCATTGGTAAGAAAAGTCCATT
>NW_018402624.1:0-129 GCF_002168275.2 Theobroma umbraticum | reverse complement strand
TTTAATCTTATAATTAGTTTTAAGTAGAACTTTTTTATATTTTTTATTAAAACAAATTATAATTAATTATCGGCTCTAGGAAACGTGAAGAAAAAGATATCCATTGGCAAGAAAAGTCCATTTATAGTC
>NW_018402623.1:2200-4174 GCF_002168275.2 Theobroma umbraticum | reverse complement strand
AGAATAGGAGATTATAAATAGAATTTTCTTGCAAATGAATGACTTTTTCTTTACGTTTCTTGAGGTAGACACTTAATTATAACCTATTTTATCCAAAAATGCAAGAAAATGTAACCTAAAATCAATTATGAGTTTATAAAACTATTTAAAGTGAGTAAAAAGGCTTTTGAAGATATGGGTGACTATAAATAAACTTTTTCTGTCAATAAATGGCTTTTTCTTTACGTTTTTAGAGGAAGACATTCAATTACAATCTATTTTAACCAAAAATGAAAAATATTCAACTTAAAATCAATTTTGATGTTATAAAATCATTTAAAGGGAGCAATAAGGCTTTTAAAGACATGGGTAATTATAAATGGACTTTTCTTGCCAATGAATGGCTTTTTCGTTACGTTTCCCAAAGTAGACATTCAATTATAATCTGTTTCAACCAAAAATATAAAAAAATTTAACTTAAAATTAATTATAAAATAATAAAACTATTTCAAGCGAGTAATAAGGCTTTTAAAGGCTTGAGTGACAACAAATTGACTTTTTGCATCAATGAATAGCTTTGCTTCACGTTTTTTAAGACAAACATTTAATTATAATATATTTTAATGAAAAATGTAAAACAATTCAACTTAAAATCAATTATGAGATTGTAAAACCATTTAAAGCGAGTAATAAGGCTTTCGAATGCTTGGGTGACTGTAAATGGGCTTTTCTTACCAATGAATGAGTTTTTTTTCACATTTCTTGACGTAAACATTCAATTACAATATGTTTTAACAAAAATATAAAAAAAATCAGCCTAAAATCAATTATGAGATTATAAAATCGTTTAAAGCGAGGAATAAGGCTTTTGAAGGCATAGGTGACTATAAATGGACTTTTCTCGATAATGAATGGCTTTTTCTTCATGTTTCTTAAGGATGATATTCAATTATAATCTGTTTTAACTAAAAATATAAAAATATTCAACCTAAAATCAATTATGAGATTGTAAAACCATTTAAAGTGAGTAATAAAGCCTTTGAAGGCATGGGTTACTACAAATAGACTTTTCTTGTCAATGAATGGTTTTGTCTTCACGTTTACCATGGCTTTTTTTTAGTTATAATATGTTTTAACCAAATATATAAAAGAATTCAACTTAAAATTAAATATGAGATTACGAAACTGTTTAAAGTGAGTAATAAAGCTTTTGAGAGAATGGGTGACTATAAATGGACTTTTCTTGCTAATGAATGCCTATTTCTTCACATTTTCCAAGGCAACCCTTCAATTATAATCTGTTTTCACCAAAAATATAAAAAAATTTAACTTAAAATCAATTATGAGATTATAAAACCATTTAAAGTGAGTAATAAGACTTTCGAAGGCTTAAGTGACTATAAGTGGACTTCTATGCCAATCGATGACTTTTGCTTCATGTTTCCTAAGACAAACATTCAATTATAATATATTTTAATCAGAAATGTATAAAAAATTAACTTAAAATTGATTATGAGATTATAAAATCATTTAAAATAAGTAATAAGTCTTTTGAAGGCTTAAGTGACTATAAATGGGCTTTTCTTGTCAATGAATGGATTTTTCTTTATATTTCCAAGGTAAACATTCAATTACAATCTATTTTAGTGAAAAATGTAAAATCAATTGAACTTAAAATCAATTTTGAGATTATAACACCATTTAAATCGAGTAATAAGGCTTTTGAAGGTAAGGGTGACTATAAATAGACTTTTCTTGTCAATGAATAGCTTTTTCTTCATATTTTTGAAGACAGACTGTCAATTACAATTTATTTTAGCCAAAAATGTAAAATAATTCAACCTAAAATCAATTATCAAATTGCAAAACTATTTAAAGCGAGTAACAAGGCTTTCAAAGGTATGGGTGACTATAAATGGACTTTTCTTTTCAATGAATGGCTTTTTCTTCACGTTTCCTAAGGCAGACATTCAATTATAATTTGTTTTAACCAAA
>NW_018402623.1:1983-2184 GCF_002168275.2 Theobroma umbraticum | reverse complement strand
ACCTAAAATCAATTATAAAAGTATAAAATCATTTAAAGTGAATAATAAGGCTTTTGAAGGCTTGGGTGACTATTAATGGGCTTTTCTTGCAAATAAATGGATATTTCTTCATGTTTCACAAGCCAAACATTCAGTTATAATCTGTTTTAATAAAAAATGTAAACAAATTCAACCTGAAATCAATTATGAGATTATAAAACT
>NW_018402623.1:1865-1973 GCF_002168275.2 Theobroma umbraticum | reverse complement strand
AGTAATAAGGCTTTTAAAGGCATAGGTGACTACAAATGGACTTTTATTGCCAATAAATGACTTTTTCTTCATATTTCTCGAGACAAACATTCAATTATAATCTATTTT
>NW_018402623.1:1636-1855 GCF_002168275.2 Theobroma umbraticum | reverse complement strand
GTAAAAACATTCAACTTAAAATCAAATTTGAGGTCATAAAACCATTTAAATCGAGTAATTACGCTTTTGAAGGCGTGGGTGACTATAAATGACTTTTCCTACCAATAAATAGGTTTTTCTTTACGTTTCCCAAGGCATATATATAATTATAATCTATTTTAACCGAAAATATAAAAAAATTCAACTTAAAATCAATTATAAGATTATAAAATTATTTAA
>NW_018402623.1:1488-1612 GCF_002168275.2 Theobroma umbraticum | reverse complement strand
CTTAAGTAACAATAAATGGATTTTTTATGCCAATGAATGGCTTTCGCTTTACGTTTCTTAAGGCAGACATTCAATTATAATAAATTTTAATAAAAAATATAACAAAATTCAACTTAAAATCAAT
>NW_018402623.1:1148-1478 GCF_002168275.2 Theobroma umbraticum | reverse complement strand
TAAAACCATTTAAAGTGAGTAATAAAGCTTTTGAAGGCTTAGGTGAATATAAATAGGCTTTTCTTACCAATAAATGGCTTTTCTTCATGTTTCTAAGGAAAAAATTCCATTATATTCTGTTTTAACTAAAAATGTAAAAAAATTCAACTTAGAATCAATTTTGAGGTTATAAACCATTTAAAGGGAATAATAAGGCTTTCGATTGCATGGATGACTATAAATGGGCTTTTCTTCCCAATGATTGACTTTTTCTTCATGTTTCCCAAGGCAAACATTTAATTATAATCTATTTAAACCAAAAATATAAAAAATTCAACTTAAAATCCATTA
>NW_018402623.1:422-1138 GCF_002168275.2 Theobroma umbraticum | reverse complement strand
AAACTATTTAAAGCGAGTAATAAGGTTTCTGAAGGCTTGGGAGACTATAAATGGGCTTTTCTTGTCAATGAATGGGTTTCTTTTCATGTTTTCCTAGGCAAACATTCAATTATAATCTGTTTTAACCAAAAAGGTAAAACAATTCACCCTAAAATCAATTATGAGATTATAAAACCGTTTAAAGCGAGTAATAAGGCTTTTGAAGACATGGGTGAATATAAATGGATTTTCGTTGGTAATGAATGACTTTTTCTTCATGTTTCTTGAGGTAGAAATTTAACTATAACCTGTTCTGACCAAGAATACAAGAAAATTTAACATAAAATCAATTAGAAGTTTATAAAACTATTGAAAGCGTGTAATAACGCTTTTGAAGGGATAGGTGAATATAATTGGAGTTTTCTTACCAATGAATGGCTTTTTCTTCATGTTTCTTGAGGTGAACATTCAATTATAATCTATTTTAACTAACAATGCAAAAAAATTCAACTTAAAATCAGTTATGAGATTATTAAACCATTAAAAGCGAGTAATAAGGCTTTTAAAGGAATAGATGATTGTAAATGGACTTTTACTACCAATGAATGGCTTTTTCTTCATGTTTTTTGAGGCAGACACTTAATTATAACATGTTTTAATAAAAAATGCAAGAAAATTTAACCTAAAATTAATTATGAGTTTATAAAACTATTTAAAGCAAGTAATAAGGCTTTTGA
>NW_018402623.1:0-309 GCF_002168275.2 Theobroma umbraticum | reverse complement strand
TTTCAAAGGTAGACATTCAATTACAATCTGTTTTAGGAAAAAATGTAAAACAATTCAACTTAAAATCAATTATGAGACTGTAAAACCATTTAAAGTGACTAATAAGGCTTTCGAAGGCTTGGGTGAATATAAATGAGCTTTTCTTGGCAATGAATGAGTCTTTCTTTATGTTTCTCGAGGTCAACATTCAATTACAGTCTGTTTCAACCAAAAATGTTAAACAATTCAACTTGAAATCAATTATGAGATTATAATACCATTTAAAGTGAGTAATAAGGCTTTTGAAGACATGGGTGACTATAAATGGAC
>NW_018402622.1:0-1922 GCF_002168275.2 Theobroma umbraticum | reverse complement strand
ATCTCCGCTATAGTTACTGTAAAGGGCATTATCATAATCTGAAGTGGGCCCCCTCAGCTCACAGCTCGTGTCCATCTCTTGCTGACTATCAAACTCTTCATCTGTTGGGCCATCACATGAATGAGATGATATGGGTGAATATCCTCCTGTTGCAGTCTCTTCTCGTTCTCTCAGTGTTTTCATGATCAAGGTCTTGAGCAAGTTCATTACTTGAACAGCATGCATCAAAGCCGTCAATGGATCAGACATCTGCTCAAGAGAAAATCAAAATAGAATGCTTCAATTTTACTAAACTTAAACTATAATAACAACTAAAACAAGAATTGCAAGGTAGTTTGGTAGCATTTGATGAACATTTTAAGTACATCTCTTGAACACTGATCTA
This sequence comes from Theobroma umbraticum, assembly GCF_002168275.2. Taxonomy (NCBI): domain Eukaryota; kingdom Viridiplantae; phylum Streptophyta; class Magnoliopsida; order Malvales; family Malvaceae; genus Theobroma; species Theobroma umbraticum. Next base: position 1,537 of record NW_018402622.1, on the reverse strand, counting down.
ACAAACTCCTGACTTAATTATTACTTTTGTTTCTGTACGCTAAAAAATGTTGCAAGATACTAAGTAAAGTAATGCCCCCATACCTGAGTCATATTTGGAGCAAAAACCATAGCAATGTTTCTTGCATTCATTTTGTTTGATTCCTCTTCCTCAACGACATCTGCCATAAGATCAACAGCCCAATTGAGCAGTGCAGCTTCAGTTGGCTTTAATTGCTGCACAAGCTCAACAGAGTCTTCTTCTGTATTACATTGGAGAACCTGTTCAGGGGAAAGTCCATCCAGCACCCCTGAAGGAAGTTCCCGAAACCAAGCTTTAATAAGGCCTGCAAGACAGTGGACATCAATATTATCTGGTACGATGCCCCTGTTCAGCTGGTCTCTTACATGCTCCTCTTGGCTATTCTCAGGATTTATCCGGAAAATCCCTTCTGCCTACAAGACCGTTGAGAGAACACCAGAGAGGAATATCATTTAGAATTCAAATCATAGTCAGATAATCACATAGATGTTAATATTAGTCGACATGTTTAGAAATTAAAACCTTTAGGCCTCCTTGAGAATAAAGTCGCTCCTGCAACAGCAAGAGTATAGTGGGGACGCTGTTCCCTTTGGAATCGATTGAGCATTGCATTGATTCCGCTGAGACCCCGAACACACTAGCACTACAAAAAAAGACAAATCCAATTAAGGACCACTGGAAAAATAAGGGAGAAAATGATAAACAGGAAATTGCACTAGTTCAACGGAAAGAAAAGAATCCAAAGAAAAGACAGTAAAAAAAGTGACACTGACAAGATTGATTCCAGCTAATTATCAAAAGAAATTTCTTCGAAAACCCAAATATCTTCACAAGGAAGATTGGTTTTCAACAAGTAAATAGTAAAAAAAGCAAGTATAGTAAAACATAGTATTATTCAATTACTTTACCTACAAAGAGCAGGGTTCATAATACAAGAATATGAGATAGTAATATTTATTAAGCTCTCCGGGTGCTGTAGAAACCAAATAACACAAAATCTACTATCTTAAAAAATACCAAAAAAGTCTTTCACTCCATGAAATTCATTGAACTTCTCAAGTACCTCCAATTTGAACTGTTATGGAACTCTAAAGTCCATTTCTTTTGCGGCTGCTCATAAAAGGTGTACCATTTTATGAACAGAAGTATTCAGGTCGTTGATTTTTTAAATCTTCAAAATGAACAGAGCTTGAAAAGTCAAATCTTTTAAATTTTCTGGAAATACTATTAAATGTTATGGTTCTCAAAGCTTTCATTCTTCGAAACCTCTTAAAGTTAGGCTTATCTAATGTCTAAAAAACCTTCATTTGAGCTAGAATACGGGGGAAAATCCCAGGTTTTTTTAAAATGCAGATCTCCCTTCTCTCCGTTGTTGTTACTAAAAACAGCTAGATATCTACAACTTCACTCTTCCAGATCTAAACTGCACAAGAACACTAACATTTCGGTTTTAAACAACTAAGAAATCAAGACCCAGCTTAAATCTTTGAAATTCAAATTTAAAAAGAAAAACAAA
>NW_018402620.1:0-1298 GCF_002168275.2 Theobroma umbraticum | reverse complement strand
ATCACCCCGTGACACTTGGATCAGGTGGTGGAGAGGGTAATGACCCTGTGACACCTGAACCAGGTGAGATGGTTTGGTTAGCAATGCTAATGTCTGACAATTGACACCATGGGCAATTTATATGCTTTTTACGTGGTTCGAAGGCCCTGTTCCATTCCACTCCAAGCAAAACCATCAATTGAATAAGTGATCCTCTACCTCTGATTAAGCAAACCAGTCAAAGACTTTAATTGTTTCAACAGTTAAACCATGTTAGTTTTTGTAAGTCGCCTTGCTTTTTGAGGATACATGTGATTCTGGGATTCTAATTGCTTGCAACTTGAGAAAATGAGTTCACTCGGGACAGAAACAGTAGCAAATTGCCATAAGAGACCATCAAAGCAATAGAGGAAGATAATTTCACAAAATATCAGAAAGTTTATCATCTAAATTTTGACTATTTGTGGCTCATGCTTCAGGTGTGACAAATTCATTTTTTTAAAAAAGCCACCGGCCAACTGCGGTACGAAAGCAACTAAATGTAACGAAGAAAAAGTGTGTTTAGACTTCAATTCACACTTTCTATACATAACCAAGAGATGCCTTGTCTTGTCCTGGTAAGGAAACAAATAAAAGGTCCAACTCCCCCTGTTTCTCATTACATAAGCCCACAGATTACACCCTTTCAAGGACAAGAAAAGCATATTTGATTATCAATTTCTTCTTATCATTACCAAATGCCAATGCTCATGAGAGGGGAATGACACTCTCTCACTCTTTTCTATCCTAGTTTGCAGTTGCAAAGAGGGTTTCAGATTTAAAATGCAAGTGAAAGAAGAAACTTATCCTTTTTACCCCTGAATCTTTGACCACACATAAAACCCATTTTCATGCATCATTTTATTATGGGAATTATAATTATAATACATAACGACCTGATCAAAGAATGGCTCCCGTCTTAGGGAAGCAGTGGTCAAGTAAAGGCTAAGAAAATCATGATTGAATAATCTTTTGGACCACTCACCTAATTTTTTCTGATTTCTCTCCCCCCCTCCCTCTTTTTCCTTTTGGTATAATGCCTAGCTGCTGCAATGCAATACCTGTAAACGTGGGATCCCACCAGAAAGTAACACTTGGCTCTTCTGTGTGATTGAAGAGTAGGGAAACAAGCAAAGCAAACGCGTGATAAGATATAAATATATGTGTGTGAAATATTGAAATCACAAACCGGAAAATTTGAAAGAGAATTGAACGAGTCAAATTATAAACCTACCCTACCATTCTGAACATGGCATGTGATGCCAAAACAAGGTATAAAT
>NW_018402619.1:1046-1185 GCF_002168275.2 Theobroma umbraticum | reverse complement strand
TAAATTGTTTTATAATCTCATAATTTATTTTAAATTAAATTTTTATACATTTTTTGTTAAAACAGACAATAATTGAATGTTTACTTTGGAAAACATGAAAAAAAGACATTTATTGGCAAGAAAAGTCTACTTATAGTCA
>NW_018402619.1:542-666 GCF_002168275.2 Theobroma umbraticum | reverse complement strand
AATTGTTTTATAATCTCAAAAAAATTTTAAGTTGAATTTTTTTACATTTATGGTCGAGAAAGACTATAAATGAATGGCTGCCTTAAAAAATGTGTAAACAAAACTATTCATTGAGAAGAAAAGT
>NW_018402619.1:0-186 GCF_002168275.2 Theobroma umbraticum | reverse complement strand
AAGTCCATTTATAATCACCCATTCCTTCAAAAGCCTTATTACTTGCTTTAAATTGTTTATAATCTCATAATTTATTTTAAGTTAAATTTTTATACACTTTTTGTTAAAACAGACAATAATTGAATGTTTACCTTGGAAAACATGAAAAAAAGACATTTATTGGCAAGAAAAGTCTACTTATAGTCA
>NW_018402618.1:6114-7180 GCF_002168275.2 Theobroma umbraticum | reverse complement strand
TTTTTTTATTTTTGATTAAATAAGCTCTTATAGGTTGATTAACTATGATTAATTAAAATATCACTTCTCATTTTTTATTATATATCATTAATATGTCATAATTAATAATGATGATATGATTAATGATATGATGTTATAATATTTTATTATTCGTACTAGTATTACGTGAGCATAAAATTGATTAATGTATTAGTTGATTTACTATTAATTATAAAGTTTCATTTGATACAATATAACAAAATTAATTAAACGTAAAAAAAAATAAAAATTTAATTCAAATTTTTTAATAATTTAATAGATTTTCAAAGCATTGTGACATTTATAAATAAAAACTTTGGGATTTCTTCCGTTTTCCTTAGCATCACATCTTGTGCGAGGAAGAAATGGGAACAAACTTAAGTGACATGGTGCAACTTAGGCTATCAAACAACCATATTTAACAAGAAGCAAAACCTTTATATCAAAGGCATCATTAATTGATTAAACTCAAAAAAGAGCTATACAAACTTTTTTTTGTTCAAAAAAGTCCAAACCCGGCCCATTCGGCATCCGCCACGGGTCGGGGCGATGACCTAAAAGATGAAAAGGATGACGCCGGTGACCCATAGAACGGCGAAAATGACCTCCGGCTTGATAGCGACCACCGCGACGGAGTCTCAAGGTCCGAAATATAGTTGGGTTCGGGCTTTTGGGTTTTCCTCTTGCTTCCTTTACGCATAAGCAATGGTGATGGGAAGCACCCAGGTGAAACACATTCGGGTCGGACCCGGGCGGGTTGCTCTAACCTCCAACGCTCAGACCGGGCACGTGGTGCCGACCTGAAAGAGTGACTTCGGGGCTCCGGTGTTAGGACGAAGTAGGATCCAGCTGGTGGGGGTTTAAGCTTTTGTCGAGGAGTTCCTGGTGGAGTTGGCAATGAACGTTGGTTTATAAAAGGTGACGCTGGTGGTGGCAATGGCGGCGGCGGTTGCTTTTGCTTTGGATGTTTCTGTTTCTGTTTCTGTGGTGATTGCTCTTGTTGTTTTTGCTGTTGCTGGACCTTGGGAACACCAGGTCGGATCTCCCA
>NW_018402618.1:4709-6014 GCF_002168275.2 Theobroma umbraticum | reverse complement strand
AAATAATCATAATTATAATCAAGATAAGCTAAACTAAACATATGCTAATCCATATTAATCTACACTTTGTTTCTGTCACCATGATTCTAAGTTTAACAATTTGAAGAAACGTTATAATAAACAAATTGATCATAACCAACAAGTTGAAATATACAATTATTTCATTAATTATTTTAATTTCTGCCTAATTTAAGTCACGTTTTTTTGGTAATTAGTAGAATAAACACTGTAGATTTTCAGAAAAATTACTTATATGACATATGTAATTTAGCTTATCTTCGAAAAGGAAAACACAAGTAATCTGGGTTTAACTATTATAATATGTTAGGAAAACAAGCAATTTTGCCATTGAAATTACATTTCCTATTCCAAATGGAATGTTCATCAAAATATATATATTTCCAAATATTTATCAAATTATATGTTCCCTTTACTTTTTTTTTAGACATCGATTTAAAACATTTATTCTTATATATATATATATATATTAATTTTCATGATTCTTAATTTTATTTTTTTGACATTAAATATAATAAAAATATTTTTTAAAAAAATTCAAATATTAATATAAAAATCAGAAAACTGTATTGAGAATTATCAAGGAAAAAAAAGTACATTTTATGAAGAAGATTGGGGAACCTTATATGTATAAATGAGATTATTTTTGGAAAATTGGACCCAAAAGAGAATTCAGATATACATTACCCCATATCTTTGCAGCCCCAGGAAGAGGAGAGTGCTTAAACCAGTGCAGAGAACTCCAGCCCAAACTGGGATGTGAAACAGCATATTTAATGCAAAGGCTGTCCCAATCACTGCCACAAATTAAATGCATCAAAACAAGTGTTCAACATGTGTAAGCATAAACCATAAAAGTTGCCTGTTTCTTAATTTTATATTGTGTGGACTATGATTTTGCCTTTAGGTTGAATTAATTTCATTTAATTTGTATATATTAATTTTGATTACGTGTAAGTATTTAAGTATTTAATTCATTAATTCGTATATAATTTTTTATTTAAAACAGGATTTTAATATAAAATTTTCAATTATAAAAAAAAATTCTGATTGTGTGCTAGTTTATTTGATTTAAAGTTCATATCACATGCACACTTCTTTTGATAAATCAGTGGACAATTTGACATCTGAAATAATTAGACACCATCAGGAATGTCAGCAGCTATGACGGCAAACTCTGCAAACAACCACAGGCAATATCTGATCAATTTTGGGTACTCAGCCTTGCACAATTCTGATAAGTGCTTGCCTGAAAGAAAGGAATAATTCAGAACAAGGTAAGTGACT
>NW_018402618.1:3441-4492 GCF_002168275.2 Theobroma umbraticum | reverse complement strand
AAATTTGCAAGATATTCTTGCAGTCAATCATCTCATTATATATCATTATTCACTTGTTAAAAATTGAGTAACTAATCTCTTTAGTTTACCTCATATCCATGACTGGCTCCTGCTTGCAAATCAGTTTCCACTGTGGCATGCATGACACCATAGAGATGATGATCATAATCAAGTCGCAGGCACAGAAAAAAGATTGAGGGATGGAAGGAGGGAGAAGGAGAGAGAGTGACTTACTGCTGCCAGCATCAATATAAGCTATTGAGACAAGGAAACCAGGGCCTACAAATGACAAAAACTTTCTCCATCCAGGTTTCTGAACATCAAAGAGATCGAGGAGAATTAAACCAAATGAGTGGAAAACAAGAAGTGCAAATATATATACGTACTCAGGCTAGCTATGAATCAATGAAAGCATCAAATTTTAAAAAAGAAACCAGACCTCATGGTCTGGGTCATGATCATGATCACTGCTTTGGTTGTCGTTACTAGGGAAGGATTCCGGCGTGCTTCCCTCCACATTGACAGCAGCTATACGGTTGCTCCCTCCACCCCATGATATTGAAAGTGCAAGATCAGTCGCTTGCTGCTGTAAACTTCCCATCCCTCCCTTTCTTCACAACGTTGAACAACAACTACATTCACACACATGTTTAAGAAACTGCAGCTGTATTTATAGTGCAACATGTCACATTTGTCCGAAAACGACAGCATAACAGTCCAGGTTTTTTAATTTCCGTTCTTCTCTTCCATACGGCACTGACACGGTGCTGCTGCGTGACGAGTCGCTATCTTTTCCTTTATCAACAATAATTTTTCACATGGCAAATAGATACTTGTATTTTTAATTTTCTTTGATACTTGTATTTTTTTAACCTCAATTAATTTTTTAAACTGTATGAGTGTTGTCACACCTTCATTTAATTATATTAATTTTTAAATTTTTTTAAACGTAATTTGATGTGAATAACTTTGTAATTTTTATTTCTTATGAAATTTAATAACTTTACTACTAATGTATAAAGTAATTAACTTTAAAGTTAATCTTTGGTAC
>NW_018402618.1:0-3341 GCF_002168275.2 Theobroma umbraticum | reverse complement strand
GACATTTATATATAAGAAAGTGCCTCTATCCCACATCAGACAGGAACGGGAGGTCTTAGGCTCTTTATAAGCGGGTGTGCTGCACACCCCTATAAGTGTGTTTATGGGAAGAGAGTAATGACCCCGTGACATTTATATATGGTTGGGGTGGCAACTAGGGATGTAGGAAAAGCTTAGTCTCGGCAGGATTAAAGTCACGAAGGTGGGGCTGGTGGGTTCAATGTACATGTTGTTTGGGTCCATGCGCGTATTTGAGTTTGACTTAGGTTCTTCAGAGGCCAGGGCAGCTTCTATCATAAAAACAGAAGAAAGTTGAACCGGGCAGAAGATTCAAACATCTGTCAGTACTTGAGCTAGACTTTTTCAGCATCCAATTCGTTTTCAGCATCCAATTCGAAGTCAGAGGAGGGGTTTTCCTTTGATTTGGGTTCACATGGAGCTCCGGGCTTTTGAATTGTCAAAAGCTGCTGCCTAGATAGATCTTGTTGAAAGATTGCACTCAAATATGAATGGGAGTGTACCAGGTTTCTTATTTATATAGGGTCTCGACCCTCTATAGAAATGAAGATGATTGTTTGTTATTTTTTTTTTAATTTTTGCCTACTTTGTAGGGCCCAGTCTTTATAGATAATTAATTTTGATCAATATTTATTTTTAAAAAAATTATTTATCACGTAACATTATATAAAGAATAACGAGAACAATCATTATAAATGAAACACTATTTTATATAGAACAATTAGAATATGTGAAACATTACTTCATGTGGAACAATTAATACAAATAGAATAACTATTTTGTACAAAATAATAATTTCACATGACAGTGAAAGTAATCCGGAATAAGTGACATGGTTCATGAGTTATTTTCATATTGAGATGTTCTGGAGAGTTTGACTTGGTGGCTCAGATATGGAGATAGTTAAGAGGTCTTCCTTAACCTTTTATTGAAATACAAATATTTTTTAATTTTTTCTTATTCTTTTATATTTGTTCACATATAGCTTTTTCTCTTATACCTATTCATGTACAGCTTCCTCTTTTGTACCCATTTACGTATAACATTTTCTCTTGTACTTGTTCATGTACAGCTTCCTCTCTTATACTTGTTCACGTACAACTTTTCTTTATTAACTCCTACTCGAAAACAAGTTTTATTAAATATAATTATTTCAATAGTCACATAATAAATTTTAACCGTTACTCAACATTAACTCTCAATAACGGTTACTTAACATTAAAATTTTCCTTAATGATATCATTCATTATACGTATTAAAATCTTTTCTTGTAACTATTATTTTTGACACTATATAAATAGAGTCTTCACAACTCAAAAGAGAACTTTTTCAGAACTATTGGATTCTGACTCATAGCTTTTTTTTTAACCTATTCTCACTTAGAACGCTTATTATTTTCTTATTCTCTTCCACCTGTCACGATATTTAGTACTTCAGAAACTGCTTCAATCTTCCTCTCTATCACCTCCGGTACATCACTTACTTGTTTGCAATGCTTTCTCTTCTCTTAACAAGAACCTCATTTACAGCCTTCAAGATTCAGATTCTGAAAGCAGGTTTCCTTTTGCAAATTCTGAGAATCCAGTTATGGCTATGGTACGTGACTAGTTTATTCGGGTACCTAATTACTCTCACTCTTTTATTAGTAACTTAAGATCTATTAATATGAATATATCACTGTGGGGAGTGAGCATAGAATCAGTTATTATTTATTTCTCTAAAAATGTTCTCAAATTTAACTGCACTGAATTATGATACTTACATGTATTCTGCTGGTATCCTGGTAACCACCATTTGGCGTAAGAGAAACAGGGAAGATGGAAATGCTGCTAATAGTGGAATTATCTTTTTGTTTTTTTAGTCAGACAAGTAGTGTAAAGATAATTTTCTTATTGTGTAGCTGGAATGAGAAAAAATGTAAGAAGCTGATGGGGGTTGACTTGCTGTCTTAACAGATTTCTCAAATTGGACAACTTTTCTTTTTGAGAATATCAGTTCATCATTAATAAGCTCTATGCTACAGGATAACTTTTTCCCTAAGAGATAGCAATGAAATTTTAAACAAAGATGGATCTAAGTGTATTTCTAGCTTTTTCGAACATGGGTCTAACTAGTGGAAAATATTCAGGTTGCTTTTCTGGCCTCTTCTGTTGGACCTAGAGTTGCTGAGGCCTGTGCCCATGCATCCTTGGCAGCATTGTCTGAAGATGTACAGAAGGAAGGTTCAGGGCATGGTAATAGGTTAGTGCATGTCCTTGTGATTCCCAAACCCTCAATGATATTACGATGAAGTTCTTTAGTATCACTTTTATGGGCATATCATGGCTTCCATCTAACTTATGAAGATTATATGAACTGAATATTGAGCATTTCATTGCTCTGATGGTATTGGATTCCCTAAAGCTTTTTCATCCAAATTTTGCATGTGAATTTACTCATTAAGATCCATTTTCAACTCTGAGGGACGAACACAGAGAGTGTACATAGTAGAGAAGGTGGTTTTCATGGTTCTATTCATCAAAGGGGTAGGTTATAGGTTTGACTTTCACTATGTTTTCATTCCTTTCCTCTCCCGTATTAATTTTTGTGTATTCTGAATTATTTTTGTGTAAAAACTAGAGGAGAACTCGGCAGTACACGGTTCATTTGGTCAAAATGAGGGAGAGGTTCACCCACTATCTGCAGAAAAAGTTAAAGCTGCTGCCAAAGCGGGCCTTGCTGCTGCAGCTATGAAGGCAAAGCTGTTTGCCGATCATGAGGAACGAGAAATTCAAAAGCTATCAGCTAATATCATAAACAATCAGGTAGTTTTCTTGTCTTTTTCGCATGGATCTGCTTTTTCGGCAACATATTGCCGGTAATATGTGGGCAGTTGTTGGCTGATAAGAGAGTTGACCCTCCTTTAAAGACTTGAAACCAGAACCAAAGAGGCGGTAATATGCTGGGCATTGTTGGCTGAAAAGTGAGTTGACCATCGTTTAAAGACTTGAAACTGGACCAAAGAGTCGTTGTCATGTTGCATTAACCACAAGCTGTTGTTATTTAGCCTAAAAATGAACAAAACAAAAGCCATAGGTGCATGCATTTTTTCTTTTGAAACTATAAACTTTACTTAAATATGTCATAAATTTGAAGATTCATTTAGAAGTTCTACACCAGTTGGGATCTGCTTCAAAGCTAGGTTGTATGTGTCATTCTGCTGCTTGAGCGGGAAAACTTCTGTTGACGCAGCTTCTAAGTTGACGTTTATATGTTTCTTTAACCCGTCATTCACATTTCTCTTACACCAATGTTTAAAGTAGGAATCCCTGCCTGGGAGATTG
>NW_018402617.1:3118-3273 GCF_002168275.2 Theobroma umbraticum | reverse complement strand
ACTTAAAATCAATTATGAGATTGCAAAACCATTTAAAGTAAGTAATAAGACTTTTAAAGGAATGGGTGACTATAAATGGACTTTGCTTGTCAATGAATGCCTTTTTCTTCATGTTTCTCAGGGTAGACATTCAATTATAGTTTGTTCTAATAAAA
>NW_018402617.1:2939-3100 GCF_002168275.2 Theobroma umbraticum | reverse complement strand
TTAAAATCAATTATTAGTTTATAAAACCATTTAAAGCAAATAATAAGGCTTTCAAAGACTTGAGTGACTATAAATGGATGTTTCGTGCTGATGAATGACTTCTGCTTCATGTTCCATAACACAGACATTCAATTATAGCCTTTTTTAATAAAAAATATAAA
>NW_018402617.1:2572-2925 GCF_002168275.2 Theobroma umbraticum | reverse complement strand
AATCAATTATGAGATTATAAAACTATTTAACGCGAGTAATAAGGCTTTTGAAGGCATGGGTGATTACAAATGGACTTTTTTTGGCAATGAATGCCTTTTTCTTTATATTTCTTAAGGTAGGCATTCAATTATAATCTATTTTAACCAAAATGCAAAACAAATTCAACTTAAAATCAGTTTTGAGATTATAAAAATATTTAAAGTGAGTAGTAAGGCTTTCGAAGGTATGGGTGATTATAAATAAACTTTTCTTGTCAATAAATGCCTTTTTCATCATGTTTCTCAAAGTAGACATTCAATTGTAATATGTTTTAACTAAAAATGTAAAAAAAATTCAACTTAAAATCAATTTT
>NW_018402617.1:0-2458 GCF_002168275.2 Theobroma umbraticum | reverse complement strand
TTTCTCAAGGCAGACATTCAATTATAATCTGTTTTAACCAAAAATGTAAAAAAATTTCAACTTGAAATTAATTTTGAGATTATAAAACTATTTAAAGTGAGTAATAGGGCTTATAAAGGAATAGGTAATTATAAATGGATTTTTCTTGCTAATGAATGCCTTTTTCTTCATATTTTTCAAGGTAAACATTCAATTGTAATATGTTTTAACTAAAAATGTAAAAAAAAAAAATTTAACTTAAAATCAATTTTAAGATTATAAAACCTTTTAAAGCGAGTAATAAGGCTTTTGAAGAAATAAGAGATTATAAATGGACTTTCTTTCTCAATGAATAGATTTTTCTACATGTTTCCCAAGGTAGATATTCAATTATAGTCAATTTTAATGAAAAATGTAAAAAAATTCAACTTGAAATAAATTTTGAGATTATAAAACTATTTAAAGTGAGTAATAAGGCTTTTGAAGGAATAGTGCACTATAAATGGACTTTTCTTGTCAATAAATATCTTTTTCTTCTCGTTTCTCAAGGTAGACATTCAATTATAATATGTTTTACCCAAAAATGTAAAAAAATTCAACTTAAAATCAATTATGAGATTATAAAATTATTTAAAGCTAATAATAAGGCTTTTGAAGGAATGGATGACTATAAATAAAATTTTCTTGCCAATGAATACCTTTTTCTTCACGTTTCTTGATGTAGACATTCAACTATAATCTACTTTACTCAAAAATATAAAAAACATTCAACCTAAAATCAGTTTTGAGATTATAAAATCATTTAAAGTGACTAATAAGTCTTTTGAAGGAATGAATGACTATAAATGGACTTTTCTTGCCAATGAATGCTGTTTTCTTCATGTTTTTCAAAGAAAACATTCTATTATAGTCTGTTCTAACTAAAAATATAAAAAAAATTTAACTTAAAATTAATTATTAGTTTATAAAACTATTTAAAGCAGGCAATAAGTCTTTCAAAGGCTTAAGTGACTATAAATGGACTTTGCGTGCCAATGGATGGCTTTTACTTTTTTTCCCCCAAAGCAGACAATCAATTATAGACTTTTTTAACCAAAAATGGAAAAAAATTTAATTTAAAACTAATTTTGAGATTATAAAACTATTTAAAGTGAGCAATAAGGCTTTTTAAAGAATGTGTGACTATAAATAGACTTTTCTTGCTCTTAAATGCCTTTTTCTTCATGTTTAACAAAGTAGGCATTCAATTATAATTTGTTTTAACTAAAAATGCAAAACAAAATCAACTTAAATCAATTTTGAGATTGTAAAACCATTTAAAGCAAGTAATAAGGCTTTTGAAGGAATAAGTGACTATAAATGGACTTTTCTTGCCAATGCTGCATTTTTCCTCACATTTCTCAAGGTTGACATTCAATTATAGTCTGTTTTAATGAAAAATGTAAAAAAATTCAACTTAAAATCAATTATGAGATTATAAAACTATTTAAAGCGAGTAATAAGGCTTTTGAAAGAATGGCTGACTATAAATAAAATTTTCTTACCAATGAATGCTTTTTTCTTCATGTTTCTTGAGGAATATAATCAATTATAATCAGTTAACTAAAATGTACAAAAAATTCTACCTAAAATCAATTTTGAGATTATAAAACCATTTAAAGCGAGTAATCAAGCTTTTGAAGGAATGGGTGACTATAAATGGACTTTTCCTTCTCAATGAATGGTTTTTTCTACACATTTTTCAAGGAAAAAATTTAATTATGGTCTGTTTTAACTAACAATGTAAAAAAATTTAACTTAAAATTAATTATGAGATTAAAAAGCCATTTAAAGCGAGTAATAAGCCTTTTGAAGGAATAGGTGACTGTAAATGGACTTTTCTCACCAATGAATACCTTTTTCCTCATGTTTCTCGATATTGACATTGAATTGTAATCTGTTTTAACAAAAAATGTAGAAATATTTAACTTAAAAACAATTATGAGGTTATAAAATAATTTAAAGCGAATAATAAAGCTTTTGACGGAATGGGTGAATATAAATGAACTTTTTTTTCTCAATGAATGGCTTTTTCTACATATTTCCCAAGGTAAATATTCAATTATAGTCTGTGTTAACCAAAAATGTAAAAAACTTTAACTTAAAATCAATTATGAGATTATGAAACCATTTAAAGCGAGTAATAAGGCTTTTAAAAGAATCGGTGACTATAAATGGACTTTTCTTGCCAATGAATGCCTTTTTCTTTATGTTTCTCGACGTAGACATTCAATTATAATCTGTTTTAACCCAAAATGTAAAAAAATTCAATTCAAAATCAATTATGAGATTATAAAACCATTTAAAGTGAGTAATAAGGCTTTTGAAGGAATGGGTGACTATAAATAGACTTTTCTTGCTAATGAATGCCTTTTTCTTCTCATTTGTTAAGGTAGACATTCAATTATAATCTGTTTTAACTAAAAATGTAATAAAAATT
>NW_018402616.1:871-1166 GCF_002168275.2 Theobroma umbraticum | reverse complement strand
AAATAGACTTTTCTCGTCAATGAATGGTTTTTTCCTCATGTTTCTCAAGGTAGACCTTCAATTATAATCGGTTTTAAGCAATAATATAAAAAAACTTGAACCTAAAATCAATTTTAAGATTATTAATCCATTTAAAGTAAGTAATAAGGCTTTTGAAGGAATAGGAGAGTATAAATGAGGTTTCCTTGCCAATGAATGCTTTTTCCTTCATGTTTCTCCAGGTAGACATTCAGTTGTACTCTTCTTTAACCAAAAATATTAAAAAATTTAACTTAAAATCAATTATGAGATTATA
>NW_018402616.1:701-850 GCF_002168275.2 Theobroma umbraticum | reverse complement strand
AAGGCTTTTAAAGGAATGGGTAACTATAAATAGACTTTTCTTGCTAATGAATGCTTTTTTCTTAATGTTTCTCGAGGTAGACAATCAGTTATAGTTGTTTTAACCAAAAAAGTGAAAAAATTCAACTTAAAATCAATTATGAGATTATA
>NW_018402616.1:536-686 GCF_002168275.2 Theobroma umbraticum | reverse complement strand
AGTAATAAGACTTTTAAAGGAATGAGTGACTATAAAAAGACTTTTCTTGTCAATAAATGGTTTTTTCTTCACGTTTCGCAAGGTAGACATTTAATTGTAATCTTTTTTAACCAATAATGTAAAAAAACTTGAACCTAAAATCTATTTTAA
>NW_018402616.1:342-526 GCF_002168275.2 Theobroma umbraticum | reverse complement strand
CCATTTAAAGTGAGTAATAAGGCTTTTGAAGGAATAGGAGACTATAGATGAGCTTTCCTTGCCAATGAATGCTTTTTTCTTCATGTTTCTTGAGGTAGACATTTAGTTGTAGTCTGCTTTAACTAAAAATATTAAAAAACTAAGCTTAAAATCAATTATGAGATTATCTAACCATTTAAAGCGA
>NW_018402616.1:217-332 GCF_002168275.2 Theobroma umbraticum | reverse complement strand
TTTTAAAGGAATGTGTGACTATAAATGGGCTTTTCTCGCCAATGAATGCTTTTTTCTTCACGTTTCTTGAGTTAGACATTCAGTTGTAGTCTGATTTAACCAAAAATATTAAAAA
>NW_018402616.1:0-207 GCF_002168275.2 Theobroma umbraticum | reverse complement strand
AAATCAATTATGAGATTATAAAACCATTTAAAGTGATTAATAGGGCATTTAAAGGAATGGGTGACTATAAATAGACTTTTCTTGATAATGAATGCTTTTTTCTTAATGTTTCTCAAGGTAGATATTCAATTATAATCTATTTTAACCAATAATATAAAAAACTTGAACCTAAAATCAATTTTAAGATTAGAAATCCATTTAAAACGA
>NW_018402615.1:0-2375 GCF_002168275.2 Theobroma umbraticum | reverse complement strand
TTAAAACAAGTCATAATTGAATGTGTTACTCCAAAAACATGAAGAAAAACCCATTTATCGACAAGAAAAACTCATTTATAGTCACCCAAGCCTTCAAAAGCCTTTTACTCACTTTCAATAGTTTTATAACTTCATAATTGATTTTAAGTTGAATTGTTTTACATTTTTAGTTAAAAACAGATTATAATTCAATGTCTACCATGGAAACATTAAGACAAAGCCATTCATTGGCAAGAAAAGTCCATTTATAGTCACCCATGCCTTTGAATGCCTTATTACTCGCTTTAAATGGTTTTACAATCTCATAATTAATTTTAGGCTGAATGTTTTTACATTTTTGGATAAAATAGATTATAATTGATTGTTTATCTTAGGAAACGTAAAGAAAAAGCAATTCATTGACAAGAAAAGTCTATTTATAGTCACTCATGCCTTCAAAAACCTTAGTACTCGCTTTAAATGCTTTTATAGTATCATAATTGATTTTAGGTTGACTTTTTTTACATTTTCGGTTAAAATAGATCATAATTAAATGTGTTACTTAGGAAACATGAAGAAAACCCATTCATCGACAAGAAAAGCCCATATATAGTCACCCAAGCCTTCAAAAGCCTTAATACTCACTTTTAATGGTTTTATAACCTCATAATTGATTTTGAGTTGAATTTTTTGACATATTTTATTAAAACAGATTTTAATTGACTATTTTCCTCAGCAAAATGTGAAGATAAAGCCATTCATTGACAAGAAAATTTCATTTATAGTTACCCATGTCTTCAAAAGACTTATTACTTGCTTCAAATGATTTTATAGTCTCATAATTGATTTTAGGTTGAATTGTTTTACATTTTCAATTAAAACAAGTCATAATTGAATGTGTTACTCAGGAAACATGAAGAAGAACTCATTCATCGACAAGAAAAGCCCATTTATAGTCACCCAAGCCTTCAAAAGCCTTATTACTCGCTTTCGAATGATTTTATAATCTCATAATTAATTTTAAGTAAAATATTTTTACATTTTTGGTTAAAACATATTATAATTGAATGTCTACCATGGGAACATGAAGACAACGGTATTCATTGGCAAGAAAAGTCCGTTTATAGTCACCCATGCCTTCGAAAGCCTTATTTTTCGCTTTAAATAGTTTTACAATCTCATAATTGATTTTAGGCTGAATGTTTTTACATTTTTGGATAAAACAGATTATAATTGACTGTTTACCTTGGGAAACATGAAGCAAAAGTCATTCATTGACAAGAAAAGTCTATTTATAGTCACCCTTGCCTTCAAAATCTTTATTACTCGTTTTAAATGGTTTTATAGTCTCATAATTGATTTTAGGTTAATTTTTTTACATTTTGGTTAAAACAAATCATAATTGAATGTTTTACTTGAGAAACATAAATAAAAACCCATTTATTGAGAAGAAAAGCCCATTTATAGTCACCCAAGCCTTCAAAAGCCTTATTACTCACTTTCAATGATTTTATAATCTCATAATTAGTTTTAAGTTAAATTTTTTTACTTTTTTGATTAAAATATATTGTAATTGAATGCTTACCTTAGGAAATGTGAAGGAAAAGTAATCCATTAGCATAAAAAGTCCACTTATAGTCACGTAAGCTTTCAAAAGCCTTATTACTCGCTTTAAATGGTTTTATAATCTCATAATCAATTTTAAGTTAAATTTTTGTTATATTTTTAGTTAAAACATATTATAATTGATTGTCTAGCTCAAAAAATATGAATAGAAAGGCATTCATTTACAAAAAAAATCTATTTATGGTCACCTATTCCCTTAGAAGCCTTATTAATCACTTTAAATGGTTTTGTAATCTGATAATTGATATTAAGTTGAATTGTTTTACATTTTTAGTTAAAACATATTATAATTGAATGCCTGCCTTAGGAAACATAAAGAAAAATCCATTCATTGACAAGAAAAGTTCATTTATAGTCACCCATTCCTTCGAAAGCCTTATTGCTCACTTTAAATGGTTTTATAATCTCATAATTGATTTTAAGCTGAAT
Organism: Theobroma umbraticum; assembly: GCF_002168275.2. Lineage (NCBI taxonomy): Eukaryota > Viridiplantae > Streptophyta > Magnoliopsida > Malvales > Malvaceae > Theobroma > Theobroma umbraticum. Next base: position 341 of record NW_018402615.1, on the reverse strand, counting down.
TTTTTTACATTTTTTATTAAAACAGATCATAATTGAATGTTTGCCTCTAGAAATGTGAAGAAAAGGCCATCATTGCTAAGAAAAGTTCATTTATAGTCATCCATTCCTTCAATAGCCTTATTACTCACTTTAAATGGTATTGTAATCTCATAATTGATTTTAAGTTTTTTTTTTTTGCATTCTTCATGAAAACAGATTATAATTAAATGTCTACCTTGGGAAACATGAATAAGAAGCAATTCACTGGCATGAAAAGTTTATTTATAGTCTCCAATTCCTTCAAAAGCCTTATTACTCACTTTAAATCGTTTTGTAATCTCATAATTGATTTTAAGTTGAAT
>NW_018402614.1:450-1355 GCF_002168275.2 Theobroma umbraticum | reverse complement strand
CATTCAATTGTAGTCTATTTTAACTAAAAATGTAAAAAAAATTAACTTAAAATCAATTACGGCATTATAAAACTATTTAAAGTGAGTAATGAGGCTTTTGAAAGTATGGGTGACTATAAATAGACTTTTCTTGCCAATGAATACCTTTTTCTTCATGTTTTTCAAGGTAGGCATTCAATTCTAGTCTACTTTAACTAAAAATGATTGAAGAATTCAAATTTAAATCAATTTTGAGATTACAAAACCATTTAAAGTGAGTAATAAGGCTTTTAAAGGAATGAGTGACTATAAATGGACTTTTTGTGCCAAAGGTTGGCTTTTGCTTTACGTTCCCCAGGGCAGGAATTCAATTATAGCTTTTTTTAACCAAAAATGTAAAAAATTTCAACTTAAAATCAATTTTGAGATTATAAAGCCATTTAAAAAGAGTAATAAGGCTTTTGAAGGCTTGAGCAACTAGAAATGGATTTTCTTGCCAATGAATACCTTTTTCTTCACATTTCCCAAGTCAAACATTCAATTATAATCTGTTCTAACCAAAAACATTAAAAAAATCAATCTAAAATCAATTATGAGGTTATAAAACCATTTAAAGTGAGTAATAAGGCTTTTGAAAGAATGCGTGGCTATAAATGGACTTTTCTTCTCATTGAATTCTTGTTTCTTCACGTTTCTTGAGGTAGACATTCTATTATAATCTGTTTTAACTAAAAATATAAAAAATTCAACTTAAAATCAATTAGGGCATTATAAAACCATTTAAAGTGAGTAATGAGGCTTTTGAAGGTACGGGTGACTATGAATAGACTTTGCTTGCCAATGAATGATTTTTTCTTCATGTTTCTTATGGGAGGCATTCAATTCTAGTCTGTTTTAACTAAAAATGACTGAAGAATTCAAATTTA
>NW_018402614.1:0-219 GCF_002168275.2 Theobroma umbraticum | reverse complement strand
TTTCTCAAGGTAGACATTCAATTATAGTCTGTTTTAACCAAAAATGTAAAAATAATTCAACTTAATATCAATTATTAGTTTATAAAACCATTTAAAGTAAGTAATAAGGCTTTAGAAGGCTTTAGTGACTATAAATGAACTTTTTGTGCCAATGGCTGGCTTTTGCTTCACGTTCCCCAGGGCAGGCATTCAACTATATCCTTTTTTAACCAAAAATGT
>NW_018402613.1:1782-1992 GCF_002168275.2 Theobroma umbraticum | reverse complement strand
ATTATAAAACCATTTAAAGCGAGCAATAATGCATTTAAAGGAATGGGTGACTTTAAATGGATTTTTCTTATGAGTGAATGACTTTTTCTTCACGTTTCCCAAGGTAGACATTTAATTATAATCTATTTTAACAAAAAATGTACAAAGAATTCGAACTAAAATCAATTTTGAGATTATAAAACCATTTAAAGTGAGCAATAAGGCTTTTAA
>NW_018402613.1:1568-1686 GCF_002168275.2 Theobroma umbraticum | reverse complement strand
AGATTATAAAACCATTTAAAGTGAGTAATAAGGCTTTTGAAGGAATGAGTGTCTGTTAATGTGCTTTCTTACCAATGAATACCTTTTTCTTCACATTTCCCAAGGCAAACATTCATTT
>NW_018402613.1:1140-1252 GCF_002168275.2 Theobroma umbraticum | reverse complement strand
AAAACCATTTAAAGTGAGTAATAAGGCTTTTGAAGGAATGGGTGACTGTAAATATGCTTTTCTTACCAATGAATACCTTTTTCTTCACATTTCCCAAGGCAAACATTCATTT
>NW_018402613.1:536-675 GCF_002168275.2 Theobroma umbraticum | reverse complement strand
CAATGAATGCCTTTTTCTTTATGTTTCCCAAGAGAAACATTCAATTATAATCTGCTCTAACCGCAAAAGTTAAAAAATTCAATCCAAAATCAATTATTAGATTATAAAGCCATTTAATATGAGTAATAAGACTTTTCAA
>NW_018402613.1:0-110 GCF_002168275.2 Theobroma umbraticum | reverse complement strand
AAAAATGTAAAAAGTTTTAAACTTAAAATCAATTTTGAGATAATAGAACCATTTAAAAGGGAGTAATAAGGCTTTCGAAGGAATGGGTGACTATAAATAGGCTTTTCTTA
>NW_018402612.1:0-2723 GCF_002168275.2 Theobroma umbraticum | reverse complement strand
TGATTTTAGCCAAGGAAACGACACAGATCCAGGATACTTTGAGCCTCAACTCGTCAATTTTGATTGTTTTTCCCACTGATAATAAGAAAAGGCGAAAAAAAACTGGGAGCCTTTGCCCCTGACAGTAACTCAGAAGACAGCTGCATTACACTGGGGCCCTGTCATTCAAACCGCCAGATCACGCCGTCAAAAAACATTTATCAGATGAATACTTTGAACATTTCACAGTTCTCTGTAAGACCCACGATGATAGTACGATCAAATCGTTTAACTCTGTAAAAAATTTAACGTTTCTGTCTTCCAATGGGGGACCTCATTGTTGACTCGCAGTAGGGCTAACGAGGTCGAGAAAGCGCAAAAATCAACGTTAAGTGGCCGTGTTCTACCATTGTCTAATCCTGGAATGTACGGTGGGAACCAGCGGCCATACTAAATTGCAGAGTGTTGGGGGTTTCATGCAATCCATTCTCTCTTTTTCTTTCCTTTTTTTTTTGTATGTTTCTCTCTCTGACTTTTCAGATTTTGTATTTGTTTATTTTGATATCCAAATTTGATACTTTTGTTGACTGCCATTCTCTTTACAAGGCACTGCACAACTATACTTAACGTAGCTTGTGAGGGTTGAGCTGCATAGAATTAACGCTATAGTGGTATACTCATTTCTTCTCTCTCTGTGAGCAAAGTGAGGAACAGTGGAACAAAACACAGAGATGAGAAGCTTTTGCGGTCATCTTCTGCTTAATATTTCCCTCATTCTTCTACTATTCTCTGCCAGCAGCAATGGTTACAGTGATCTTGAAGTTCTGTTGAAGCTCAAGTCTTCCATGATTGGACCGAAAGGTTCAGGACTAGAGGACTGGGAATTCTCCTCGTCTCCCTCTGCGCATTGTCACTTCTCTGGTGTTAAATGCGATGTGGAACTCCGTGTTGTTTCTCTGAATGCGTCGTTTGCTCCTCTCTCTGGCACCATACCACCGGAGATAGGGCTTCTGAACAAGCTCGTCAACCTTACTATTGCTGCTGCTAATCTTACAGGGAGGATTCCGCTGGAGATGGGGAATTTGACTTCTCTCAAGATATTCAACATCTCCAACAATCTTTTCAAAGGCAGTTTCCCTGGAGAAATTCTTTCAGGTATGACTCAGCTTGAGATTCTTGATGCTTATAACAATAACTTTACGGGTCTTCTTCCCATTGAGGTCGCGAACCTGAAGAATATAAAGCATCTATGTTTGGGAGGCAACTTTTTCACCGGAGAGATACCAGAGAAGTACTCTGACATCCAGAGCTTGGAATACTTGGGACTAAACGGCATCGGTTTAACAGGGAAAAGTCCTGCGTTTTTGGCTCGTTTGAAAAACTTGAAAGAAATGTACATTGGATATTTCAACGCCTATGTTGGAGAAGTTCCACCTGAGTTCGGAACATTGAGTCAACTCCAAGTTCTCGACATAGCAAGCTGCAACTTAACCGGTGAGATTCCTGTGAGTTTGAGCAATTTGAAGCACTTGCACACATTGTTCCTTCAACTGAACCGCCTTACAGGACGTATTCCATCCGAACTCTCTGGTTTAATCAGCTTGAAATCGCTTGATCTTTCAATAAATGAACTAACAGGGGAGATACCAGAGAGTTTCTCTGCCTTGCAGAACATTACACTCATAAATTTGTTCAAAAATAATCTCTACGGTCCAATCCCGTCTTTCGTTGGTGATTTTCCTCATCTCGAAGTGCTTCAAGTGTGGGGAAACAACTTCACGCGTGAGTTACCAGAGAATCTCGGCCGTAACGGGAAGCTTTTCAAGCTTGACGTTACTTCGAATCACCTCACTGGGTTGATTCCACGGCATTTGTGTGAGGGAGGGAGGTTGGAGACGTTGATTCTGATGGATAATTTCTTCTTTGGTCCACTCCCTGAAGAACTCGGTAACTGCAAGTCTCTTACCAAGATTCGTATCATGAAAAACCTTCTCAATGGAACAATTCCAGCTGGAATTTTCAACTTGCCCTTGCTGAGTATTGTCGAGTTGAACGACAATTTCTTCTCTGGTGAACTCCCAACCCAGATGTCAGGTGCTTCGCTTGGTCAGTTAAAAGTTTCAAACAATTGGATCACTGGTAAAATCCCTCCAGCAATCGGCAATTTGCGTAATTTGCAGGTCTTGTCTCTAGAAATGAACAAATTTTCGGGTGAAATTCCTGAGGAAATCTTCAATATCAAGTTACTTTCAAAGATAAACATCAGTGACAACAGTATTATTGGTGAAATTCCTCCTTCGATTTCTCGGTGTGCGTCACTTACTTCAATTGATTTCAGTCAGAACAGTCTCGCTGGTGAAATTCCAAAAAGAATTGAAAAGTTGAAAGATTTAAGCATCCTCAATTTTTCAAGAAACCAGCTAACTGGTGAAATCCCTGGTGAAATCCGATACATGATAAGTCTCACAACTCTTGATCTCTCGTATAATAACTTCGTCGGCAGAATCCCCGGTGGTGGCCAATTTTCAGTCTTCAACGACACTTCGTTTACTGGAAACCCCAACCTCTGTCCCCCGCGCCACGTTACTTGTCCAGCTCTGATAAACCAAGCTAAAGGTTCAGGTCATGGCCAGGCAGCGTCTTTCACTGCTTCAAAGCTCATAATCACGATAATCACGTCAGTCACTGCTTTGTTATTGATAGTTGTCACGGTTTACAGAATGCGAAAGAAGAGGCTTCAAAAA
>NW_018402611.1:1787-1968 GCF_002168275.2 Theobroma umbraticum | reverse complement strand
CAAAAATGTAAAAAAACTCAACTGAAAATCGATTATGAGATTATAAAACTATTTAAAGCGAGTAATAAGTATTTTGAAAGAATGAGTGACTATAAATAAACTTTTCTTTTCAATGAAAGGTTTTTTTTTCACTTTTCTCAAGGTAGACATTCAATTATAGTATGTTTTAATCAAAAATGTA
>NW_018402611.1:744-1535 GCF_002168275.2 Theobroma umbraticum | reverse complement strand
GTGACTATAAATGGACTTTTGTTCTCAATGAATGGCTTTTTCTACACCTTTCCTGAGCCAGGCTTTTTTTGTACATTTCTTAGGGCAAGCATTTAATTATAGTCAAATTTAACCAAAAATTTAAAAAAAATTTGACTTAAAATCACTTATGAAATTATAAAACCATTTACAACGGGTAATAAGGCTTTTGAAGGAATGAGTTACTCTAAATAGACTTTTGTTCTCAATGAATGGCTTTTTCTGCACGTTTTGTAAGGTAGACATTCAATTATAGTCTGTTTTAATAAAAAATGTAAAAAAATTCAACTTAAAATCAATTATGAGATTATAAAATTATTTAAAGCGAGTAATAACCCTTTTGAAGGAATGGGTGACTCTAAATAGACTTTTCTTGTCAATGAATACTTGTTTCTTCACGTTTCTTGAGGTAGACATTCAATTATAGTATGTTTTAATCAAAAATGTAAAAAAATTCAACTTAAAATCAATTATGAGATTATAAAACTATTTAAATCGAGTAATATACGTTTTGATGGAAGGGGTGACTATAAATGAACTTTTCTTCTAAATGAACTTTTCTTCTGAATGAATCATTTTTTTTGCACGTTTGTTGATATAAACATTTAATTATAGTCTTTTTTAACTAAAAATATAAAAAAATTCAACTTAAAATCAATTATGAGATTATAAAACCTTTTAAATCAGGTAATAATCTTTTTGAAGGAATAAGCCTTTTGAAGGAATAAGCCTTTTGAAGGAATGGGTGACTATAAATGAACTTTTCTTCTCAA
>NW_018402611.1:539-716 GCF_002168275.2 Theobroma umbraticum | reverse complement strand
ATTATAGTCTGTTTTAACATAAAATGTAAAAAATTCAACTTAAAATCAATTATAAGATTATAAAACCATTAACAGCGAGTAATAAGCCTTTTGCAGGAATGGGTGACTCTAAATAGACTTTTCTTATTAATGAATGCTTGTTTCTTCACGTTTCTTGAGGTAGACATTCAATTATAG
>NW_018402611.1:306-439 GCF_002168275.2 Theobroma umbraticum | reverse complement strand
AGGAATGAGTGACTCCCAACAGACTTTTTTTGCACGTTTCTTGAGGCAGACTATCAATTAAAGTATGTTTTAACAAAATCTATAAAAAAATTAAACTTAAAATCAATTATGAGATTATAAAACCGTTTAAAGT
>NW_018402611.1:137-294 GCF_002168275.2 Theobroma umbraticum | reverse complement strand
TTTTGAAGGAATGGGTGACTCTAAATGGACTTTTCTTATCAACAAATTCTTATTTCTTCATGTTTCTTGAGGTAAAGATTCAATTATAGTGTGTTTTATTTAAAAATATAAAAGAATACAACTTAAAATCAATTATGAGATTATAAAACCATTAAAA
>NW_018402611.1:0-117 GCF_002168275.2 Theobroma umbraticum | reverse complement strand
AGGAATGAGTGACTATAAATGAACTTTTCTTCTCAATGAATGGTTTTTTTTGCACGTTTCTTAAGGTAGACATTCAATTATAGTATGTTTTAACAAAAAATGTAAAAAAATTCAACT
>NW_018402610.1:1627-1706 GCF_002168275.2 Theobroma umbraticum | reverse complement strand
TGAATGCCTACCTTGAGAAACATGAAGAAAAAGGCATTTAATGGTAAGAAAAGTACGTTTATAGTCTCCCATTCTTTCA
>NW_018402610.1:1536-1617 GCF_002168275.2 Theobroma umbraticum | reverse complement strand
TACTCGCTTTAAATAGTTTTATATTCCCATAATTGATTTTAAGTTGAATATTGTTACATTTTTGGTTCAAACAGACTATAA
>NW_018402610.1:1418-1526 GCF_002168275.2 Theobroma umbraticum | reverse complement strand
ACCTTAAGAAATGAGAAGAAAAAAGCATTCATTGGCAAGAAAAGTCCATTTATAATCTCCTATTCTTTCAAAAGTCTTATGATTCACATTAAATGGTTTTATAATCTT
>NW_018402610.1:1289-1408 GCF_002168275.2 Theobroma umbraticum | reverse complement strand
TTAAGTTAAATTTTTTTACATTTTTAGTTAAAACAAACTACAATTGAATGTCTACCTTGAGAAACAAGAAGAAAAAGGCATTCAATGGTAAGAAAAGTCTGTTTATAGTCTCCCATTCT
>NW_018402610.1:0-1002 GCF_002168275.2 Theobroma umbraticum | reverse complement strand
CTGGCAAGAAAAGTCCATTTATAGTCTCTCATTCCTTTAAAAGCTTTATTGCTCGCTTTAAATAGTTTTATAATCTCATAATTGATTGTTAGTTGATTTTCTTACATTTTGCATTAAAACAGACTATAATCGAATGACTACCTTGGGAAAGGTGAAGACAAAAGCATTCATTGCAAGAAAAGTGAATTTATAGTCTCTCATTACTTTAAAAGCCGTATTACTCACTTTAAATGGTTTTATAATCTCAAAATTGATTTATATTTGAATTCTTTGTACTTTTTTAGTTAAAATAGATTTTAATTGAATGTCTACCTTCGGAAACATAGAGAAAAATGCATTCAATGGAAAGAAAAGTCCATTTATAGTGTCCTGTTCTTTTACGAGGCTTACTACTTGCTTTAAATGACTTTTTAAGCTTATAATTGATTTTAAGTTTATAATTGATTTTAAGTTGAATTTTTTATTCATTTTTCATTAAAACAGATTATAATCGAATGTCTACCTAGAGAAACATGAAGAAAAAAGCATTCATTGGCAAGAAAAGGCCATTTATAGTTTTCCATTCTGTCAAAAGCCTTATTACTCTCTTTAAATGGTTTTATAATCTCATAATTGATTTTAAGTTGAATCTTTTTTATATTTTTGATTAAAACAGACTATAATTGAATGCCTACCTTAGGAAACATGAAGAAAAAGGCATTCATTGGCAAGAAAAGTCAATTTATAGTCTCCCATTCCTTTAAAAGCCTTAATACTCTCTTTAAACGGTTTTATAATCTCAAAATTGATTTTAATTTGAATTGTTTGTACATTTTTAGTTAAATTAGATTATAATTGAATGTCTACCTTGAGAAACATCAAGAAAAAAGCATTCATTGGCAAGAAAAGTTCATTTACGGTCTCCCATTATTTCAAAAGCCATATTACTCGCTTTAAATGGTTTTATATTCCCATAATTGATTTTAAGTTGAATATTATTACATTTTTGGTTAAAACAGACTA
>NW_018402609.1:1071-1213 GCF_002168275.2 Theobroma umbraticum | reverse complement strand
AATGAGTGACTATAAATAGCCTTTTCTTATCAATGAATACTTTTGTCTTCATATTTCTTGAGATAGACAGTCAATTATTGTTTGCTTTAATCTAAAATGAAAAAAATTCAACTTAAAATCAATTATTAGATTAGAAAACTAC
>NW_018402609.1:911-1061 GCF_002168275.2 Theobroma umbraticum | reverse complement strand
TAATAAGGCTTTTGAAGGAATGAAAGGCTATAAATAGACTTTTTTTGCTAATGAATGCTTTTTTATTTACTTTTCTCAAGGCAGACATTTAATTATAGTCTATTTTAATGAAAATATAAAAAAATTAAAATTAAAATTAATTATGAGATT
>NW_018402609.1:569-721 GCF_002168275.2 Theobroma umbraticum | reverse complement strand
AATGAATTATGACATTATAAAACCATTCAAGGCATGTAATAAGGCTTTTGAAGGGATAGATGACTATAAATTAACTTTTCTTGATAATGAATACTTTTTCTTTCACGTTTCTCGATATAGTATTCAATTACTATCTGTTTTAATCAAAAATA
>NW_018402609.1:443-559 GCF_002168275.2 Theobroma umbraticum | reverse complement strand
AAGTTAAAATCAATTATGAGATTAGAAAACCGTTTAAAGTGAGTAATAAGGCTATTGAAGGAATGAGAGGCTATAAATAAACTTTTCTTGCCAATGAATGCTCTTTTCTTCACATT
>NW_018402609.1:0-113 GCF_002168275.2 Theobroma umbraticum | reverse complement strand
CCTGTTTCAACAAAAAATATAAAAAAATTCAACTTAAAATTAATTATGAGACTAGAAAATATTTAAAGCGAGTAATAAGGCTTTTGAAGGAATGGGTGACTACAAATGGACTT
>NW_018402608.1:3579-3757 GCF_002168275.2 Theobroma umbraticum | reverse complement strand
ATTATTGATTTCAAGTTGAATTTTTAATATTTTTGGTCAAAACATATTATAATTAAGCTTTTTTCTTGGGAAACGGGAAGAAAACACTATTTGTTGGCAAGAAAAGTCTACTTATAGCCACCCTCACCTTCCAAAGCTTTATTACACGCTTTAAATGGTTTTATAATATCATAATTGA
>NW_018402608.1:3465-3569 GCF_002168275.2 Theobroma umbraticum | reverse complement strand
TTACATTTTTGGTCAAAACAAATTGGAATTGAGTGTTGGCCTCAGGAAACATAAGGAAAAAGCCATTCATTGGCAAGAAAAGTCCATTTTTAATCACCCATGCC
>NW_018402608.1:3290-3455 GCF_002168275.2 Theobroma umbraticum | reverse complement strand
TTACTACTTGCTTTAAATGGTTTTATAGTCTCATTATTGATTTTAAGTTGAATTGTTTTACATTTTTAGTCAAAACATATTATAATTGAGCGTTTTCCTTGGGAAACATAAGAAAAATCTATTCATTGACAAGAAAAGTCCATTTATAGCACCCATGCCTTCGAA
>NW_018402608.1:3038-3270 GCF_002168275.2 Theobroma umbraticum | reverse complement strand
ATGGTTTTACAATCTCATAATTGATTTTAAGTTAAATTTTTTTACATTTTTGGTCAAAAAAAAATTAGAATTGAGTGTTGGCTATGGGAAACATGAGGAAAAAGCCATTCATCGGCAACAAAAGTCCATTTGTTTTCACCCATGCCTTCGGAAGCCTTGCTACTTGCTTTAAATGGTTTTATAATCCCATTATTGATTTTAAGTTAAATTTTTTTTACATTTTTGGTCAAAA
>NW_018402608.1:2263-3028 GCF_002168275.2 Theobroma umbraticum | reverse complement strand
TTGAGTGTTTTCCTTGGGAAACATAAGAAAAAGCCATTCATTGGCAAGAGAAGTCTATTTATAGTTATCCATGACTTCCAAATCCTTATTACTCGCTTTAAATGGTTTCATTATCTCATACTAGATTTTGAGTTGAATCTGTTTACATTTTTAATTAAAACAGATTAAAATTCAATGTCCACCTCAAGAAACTTGATGAAAAGGTGATTCATTGGCAAGAAAAGTTCGTTTGTAGTCACCCACACTTTTGGAAGCCTTATTGCTATCTTTAAATCGTTTTATAGGCTCATATTTGATTTTAAGTTCAATTCTTTTATATTTTGTCTAAAACAGATTATATTTTAATGTCTACTTTGGGAAAAATGAAGAAAAAACTATTCATTGGCAAGAAAAGTCCATTCATAGTCACTCATGCCTTCGAAAACCTTATAACTTGGTTGAAATGGTTTAAAAATCTCACAATTGATTTTAACATGAATGTTTTTGTATTTTTGGTTAAAATAGATTATAATTGAGTGCTTTCCTCAAGAAACATAAAGAGAACATGATTCATTGGCAAGAGAAGTCCATTTATAGTCATCCATACCTTCCAAAGCCTTATTACTCGCTTTAAATAGTTTTATAAGCGCATATTTGATTTTAAGTTTAATTCTTTTATATTTTGGTTAAAACAGATTATATTAGAATGTTTGCCTTGGGAATCGATAGGAAAAAGCCATTCATTAGCAAGAAAAGTCCATTTATAGTCACCCATGTCTTCGAAAG
>NW_018402608.1:2014-2091 GCF_002168275.2 Theobroma umbraticum | reverse complement strand
CGCTTTAAATAGTTTTACAATCTCATAATTGATTTTAAGTTGAATATTTCTACATTTTTGGTTAAAATCAATTATAA
>NW_018402608.1:1618-2004 GCF_002168275.2 Theobroma umbraticum | reverse complement strand
GCCTCAAGAAATGTGAAGAGAACATGAATCATTGGCAAGAGAAGTCCATTTAGAGTCATCCATACCTTTCAAAGCCTTCAAAAGCCTTATTAAGTCCATTTAGAGTCATACATACCTTCCAAAGCCTTATTACTCGCTTTAAATAATTTTATAAGCTCATATTTGATTTTAAGTTGATTTCTTTTATATTTTAGTTAAAACAGATTATATTCGAATGTTTGCCTTAGGAATCATGAGGAAAAAGCCATTCATTAGCAAGAAAAGTCCATTTATAGTCACTCATGCCTTTGAAAGCCCTATTACTTGCTTGAAATGGTTTTACAATCTCATAATTGATTTTAATCTGAATTTTTTTACATTTTTGGTTAAAATCAATTATAATAGAG
>NW_018402608.1:1194-1446 GCF_002168275.2 Theobroma umbraticum | reverse complement strand
TTTTTTTATATTTTTCGTCAAAACAAATTAGAATTGAGTGTTGGCCTCAGGAAACATGAGAAAAAAGCCATTCATTGGCAAGAAAAGTCCAATTGTAGTCACCCATGCCTTCGAAAGCCTTACTACTTGCTTTAAATAGTTTTATACTCCCATTATTGATTTTAAGTTGAATTGTTTTACATTTTGGTTAAAACAGATTATAATTGAGCATTTTCCTTGGGAAATGTGAAGAAAAAGCCATTCATTGGCAAG
>NW_018402608.1:1036-1184 GCF_002168275.2 Theobroma umbraticum | reverse complement strand
TTATAGTCACCCATGCCTTCCAAAGCCTTATTACTTGCATTAAATGGTTTTACTATCTTATAATTGATTTTAAGTTGAATCTGTTTACTTTTTTGGTTCAGATCAATTATAATAGAGTGTTTTCCTCAAGAAACATGAAGAGAACATG
>NW_018402608.1:903-1026 GCF_002168275.2 Theobroma umbraticum | reverse complement strand
AGGAGAAGTCCATTTAGAGTCATCCGTACCTTCCAAAGCCTTCCAAAGCCTTATTACTCCCTTTAAATGGTTTTACAATCGAATAATTGATTTTAAGTTGAAATTGTTTTACATTTTTAGTTA
>NW_018402608.1:822-893 GCF_002168275.2 Theobroma umbraticum | reverse complement strand
TAATTGAGTGTTTGTCTCAAGAAACTTGAAAAGATTGTGATTTATTGGCAAGAGAAGTCCATTTATAGTCA
>NW_018402608.1:689-812 GCF_002168275.2 Theobroma umbraticum | reverse complement strand
CCAAAGCCTTATTACTCACTTTAAATGGTTTTATAAACTCATATTTGATTTTAAGTTGAATTTTTTTCTATTTTGGTTAAAATAGATTGTAATTGAGTTTTTACCTTGAGAAACATGAGGAAA
>NW_018402608.1:239-448 GCF_002168275.2 Theobroma umbraticum | reverse complement strand
AAAGAGCCATTCATTAGCAAAAAAAGTACATTTGTAGTCACCCATGCCTTTGGAAGCCATATTACTATCTTTAAATGGTTTTATAATCTCATAATTGATTATAAGTCAAATTTTTTTTATATTGTTCATTAAAACAGATTATATTAAAATGTCTGCCTTGGGAAACATGAAGAAAAAGCTATTCATTGGCAAGAAAAGTCCATTTATAG
>NW_018402608.1:0-119 GCF_002168275.2 Theobroma umbraticum | reverse complement strand
AATCATGAAGAGAACATGATTCATTGGCAAGAAAGTCTATTTATGGTCACCTATGCCTTCCAAAGCCTTATTACTCGCTTTAAATGGCTTTATAATCTCATTATTGATTTTAAGTTGAA
>NW_018402607.1:2756-3023 GCF_002168275.2 Theobroma umbraticum | reverse complement strand
TAGTTATTCATTCCTTCAAAAGCCTTATTACTCACTTTAAATGGTTTTATAATCACGAAATTGATTTTAAGTTAAATTCTTTGTACATTTTTTGTTAAAACATATTATAGTTTATTGTCTACCTCAAGAAACGTGAAGAAAAAGGTATTCATTGCTAAAAATTGTCTATTTGTAGCCACTCATCCCTTCAAAAGCTTTATTACTCGCTTTAAATGGTTTTATAATGGCATAACTAGTTTTAAGTTAAATTTTTTTACATTTTTGGTT
>NW_018402607.1:2254-2746 GCF_002168275.2 Theobroma umbraticum | reverse complement strand
ATAATTGAATATCTACCTTAAGAAACGTGAAGAAAAAGGCATTCATAGGTAAGAAAAGTCTATGTATAGTAACTCATTCCTTCAAAAGCCTTATTATTCACTTTAAATGGTTTTATAATGTCATAGTTGGTTTTAAGTTAAATTTTTTTATATTTTTGGTTGAAATAGACTATAATTGAATGTCTACATCGAGGAGAGTGAAGAAAAAGGCATTCATTAGTAAGAAAAGTCCATTTATAGTCACTCATTTTTTCAAATGCCTTATTACTCACTTTAAATGGTTTTATATTGATTTTAAGTTGAATTCTTTGTGCATTGTGGGTTAAAACATATTGTAATTGAATGTCTACCTTACGAAACGTGAAGAAAAAGACATTCATTGACAAGAAAAGTCTATTTATAGCTACCCATCCTTTCAAAAGCCTTTCTACTCACTGTAAATGGTTTTATAAACTAATAATTAATTTTAAGTTGAATATTTTTACATTTTTA
>NW_018402607.1:2074-2244 GCF_002168275.2 Theobroma umbraticum | reverse complement strand
ACTATAATTGAATGTCTATCTTGAGAAACTTGAAGAAAAAAGCATTCATCGGCAAGAAAAGTCTATTTATAGTCATATATTTCTTCAAAACCCTTATTACTTGCTTTAAATGGTTTTATAATGTCATAATTGATTTTAAGTAGAATATTTTTACATTTTTGGTTAAAACA
>NW_018402607.1:1948-2064 GCF_002168275.2 Theobroma umbraticum | reverse complement strand
GAATGTTTACCTTAAGAAATGTAAAGAGAAAGGCATTCATTGACACGAAAAGTCCATTTATAGTCACTCATTCCTTCACAAACCTTATTACTCACTTTAAATAGTTTTATAATCTC
>NW_018402607.1:1542-1938 GCF_002168275.2 Theobroma umbraticum | reverse complement strand
TTAAGTTAAATTTTTTTATATTTTTAGTTAGAACAGGTTATAATTGAATGTTTACCTTAAGAAACATGAATAAAAAAATATTCACTGGAAAGAAAAGTCCATGCATAGTCACCTATTCGTTCAAAAGCCTTACTACTTGCTTTAAACAATTTTATAATGTCATAATTGATTTTAAGTTGAATTTTTTAATATTTTCATTAAAATAGACTATAATTGAATGCCTACATCTAGAAATGTATAAAAAAAGTCATTCATATGAAAGAAAAGTTCATTTATAGTCTTCTATTCCTTTAAAAACTATTTTTTTACATTTTTTGTTAAAACATAATATAATTAAATGTTTACTTCAAGAAACGTGAAGAGAAAGGCATTCATTGGTAAGAAAAGTCCATTTAT
>NW_018402607.1:1382-1524 GCF_002168275.2 Theobroma umbraticum | reverse complement strand
AAGCCTTATTACTCGCTTTAAATAGTTTTATAATCTGAAAATTGATTTTAAGTTAAATTCTTTATACATTTTTTATTAAAAGAGATTATATTGAATTTCCACCTTGAGAAATATGAAGAAAAAGGCATTCATTAGCAAGAAA
>NW_018402607.1:1196-1372 GCF_002168275.2 Theobroma umbraticum | reverse complement strand
TAGTCACCCATTTCTTCAAAAGCCTTAATACTCGATGTAAAAAGTTTTATAATCTCATAATTGATTTTAAACTGAATGTTTTTACTTTTTGGTTAAAATGGATTATAATTGAATGTCTACCTTGAGAAACTTGAAGAAAAAAGATTTCATTGACAAGAAAAGTCCATTTATAGTTA
>NW_018402607.1:996-1186 GCF_002168275.2 Theobroma umbraticum | reverse complement strand
CAAAAGCCTTATTACTCACTTTACATGGTCTTATAATCTCATAATTGATTTTAAGTTGAATTTTCTACATTTTTTGTTAACAAGGGCTATAATTGAATGTCTGTCTTGGAAAATGTGAAGCAAAAGACATCTATTGTCATGAAAAGTTCATTTATAGTCACTCTTGTCTTCAAAAGCCTTATTACTTGCT
>NW_018402607.1:831-986 GCF_002168275.2 Theobroma umbraticum | reverse complement strand
TTATAATCTCAAAATTGATTTTCAGTTGAATGTTTTATATTTTCGATTAAAACAAACTATAATTGAATGTCTACCTTAAGAAACGTGAAGAAAAACGCATTCATCGATAAAAAAAGTCCATTTATAGTCACCCATTCTTTCAAAAGCCTTATTAC
>NW_018402607.1:639-799 GCF_002168275.2 Theobroma umbraticum | reverse complement strand
ATTTTTTTACATTTTTCATTAAAACAAACTATAATTGAATGCCTGCTTGCAGAAACATGTAGAAAAAGCTATTCATTAGGAAGAAAAATCCATTTATCGTCACCCATTCTGTCAAAAGCCTTATTACTCGCTTTAAAAGGTTCTATAATGTCATAATTGA
>NW_018402607.1:500-629 GCF_002168275.2 Theobroma umbraticum | reverse complement strand
AATTTTTTTACATTTTTCATTAAAACAAACTATAATTGAATGCCTGCTTAGGGAAACATGTAGAAAAAGCTATTCATTAGGAAGAAAAATCCATTTATAGTGACACATTCTTTCAAAAGCCTTATTACT
>NW_018402607.1:298-490 GCF_002168275.2 Theobroma umbraticum | reverse complement strand
GGTTTTATAATCTCATAATTGATTTTGGGATGAATTTTTTTACATTTTTCCTTAGAACAGATTATAATTTAATGTCTGGCTTGGGAAACATGAATAAAAAGGTAGTCATTAGCAACAAAAATTCATTTGTAGTCACTCATTCCTTAGAAAGCTTTATTTACTTTAAATGGTTTTATAATCTCAAAATTGATT
>NW_018402607.1:0-288 GCF_002168275.2 Theobroma umbraticum | reverse complement strand
ATTTTTTATATTTTTGGTTAAAAAAGGCTATAATTGAATGTCTATCATGGGGAACATGAAGCAAAAGCCATCCATTGGTATGAAAAGTTCATTTATAGTCACTCAACCCTTCAAAAGCCTTATTACTTGTTTTAAATGATTCTATAAACTAATAATTGATTTTAAGTTGAATTTTTTTACATTTTCGATTAAAACAGACTATAATTGAATATCTACCTTAAGAAATGTTAAGGAAAAAACATTCATTGGTAAGAAAAGTCCATTTATAGTCACCCATTCCTTTAAAAG
>NW_018402606.1:955-1069 GCF_002168275.2 Theobroma umbraticum | reverse complement strand
CCTTCTCTATAAGTATAAGAATACTTAAATCTCACTATGTTCTCGTCCATCTCTCTCTTGAGGATAACTATTATCAACCATAAGTAACTCCAAAAACTTTATTGTTTTTGCATC
>NW_018402606.1:0-122 GCF_002168275.2 Theobroma umbraticum | reverse complement strand
TTTTTTTTAAATTAAGAATAGATAAACTTAGTGGAAAAAATCATCAATAAATGTCACAAAATATCTACAGTTGTAGATAATATGGCTATAAGGTCCACTTATGGGAGTGTAAATAACCTATA
>NW_018402605.1:2150-2469 GCF_002168275.2 Theobroma umbraticum | reverse complement strand
ATAATTGATTTTAAGTTGAATTCTTTTACATTTTTGGTTAAAACATATTATAATCGAATGTTTACCATGGGAAACATGAAGAAAAAGCCATCCATTGGCAAGAAAAGTTCATTTATAGTCACTCATGCCTTCGAAAGCCTTATTACTTGCTTTAAATGGTTTTATAATCTCATAACTGATTTTAAGTTAAATTTTTTTTCATTTTTAGTTACAACAGATTATAATTGAATGTCGACCTTAAGAAACATGAAGCATAAGGCATCCATTGGAAACAAAGTCCATTTATAGTCACTCATGCCTTCGAAAGCCTTATTACTCA
>NW_018402605.1:915-2140 GCF_002168275.2 Theobroma umbraticum | reverse complement strand
CTTTATAATCTCATAACTGATTTCAAGTTGAATTCTTTTATATTTTTTGCAACAACATATTATAATTGAATGTTTTCCTCAAGAAATGTGAAGAAAAAGACATCTGTTGGCAAGAGAAGTCCATTTATAGTTACTCATACCTTCAAAAGCCTTATTACTCGCATTAAATGCTTTTGTAATACCACAATTGATTTTAAGTTGAATTATTTACATTTTTAGTTAAAACGGATTATAAATGAATGTTTACCTTTGAAAACATGAAGAAAAAGCCATTCACTGGCAAAAAAAGTTGATTTATAGTCACTCATTCCGTCGAAAGCCTTATTACTCACTTAAAATCATTTTGTAAGCTCATGATTGATTTTAAGTTAAGTTGTTTTACATTTTTAGTTAAAATGGATTATAATTGAACATCTACCTTAAGAACATGAAGAAAAAACCATCCATTAGCAAGAAAAGTTTATTTATAGTCACTCATTCTTTCGAAAGCTTTATTACTTGTTTTAAATAGTTTTATTATGCCATAATTGATTTTAAGTTGAATTCTTTTATATTTTTCGTTAAAACATATTATAATTGAATGTCTACCTTGGAAAATATGAAGAGAAAGCCATCCATTAGCAAGAAAAGTCAATTTAAATTCTCTTATTCCTTCAAAAGCCTTATTACTTGCTTAAATTGGTTTTATAATGTCATAATTGATTTTAAGTAGAATTGTTTTACATTTTTTGTTAAAACAGATTATAATTGATTGTTTGCCTCAGAAAACGAGAAGCGAAAGCCATCTATTGACACAAAAAGTCCCTCTACAGTCAATCTTGCCTCCAAAAGCCTTATTGCTCATTTTAAATGATTTTATAATCTCATAATCGATTTTAAGTTCAATTCTTTTATATCTTTGGTTATAATAGATTAGAATTGAATGTCTACCATGAGAAACATAAAGAAAAAGCTATCCATTAGCAAGAAAATTTCACTTATAGTCACGCATTCCCTCGAAAGCCTTATCACTCGCTCCAAATAGTTTTATAAGCTCATAATTGATTTTAAGTTAAATTTTTTTATATTTTTTGTTAAAATAGTTTATAATTAAACTTCTGCCTTAAGAAACATGAACAAAAAGCCATCTATTGGCAAGAAAAGTTAATTTATAGTCACTTATGCCTTCGAAAGCCTTATTACTCACTATAAATGGTTTTATAATCTCATAACTGATTTTAAGTTG
>NW_018402605.1:605-905 GCF_002168275.2 Theobroma umbraticum | reverse complement strand
TATTTTTGGTTAAAACATATTATAATTGAATGTCTACTTTGAGAAACATAAAGAAAAAACCCTCAATTGGCAAGAAAAGTCAATTTATAGTCACTCATTGTTTCAAAAGCCTTATTACTCGCTTAAACTGGTTTTATAATCTCATAATTATTTTTAAGTAGAATTTTTTTATATTTTTTTAAATAGATTATAATTGATTGTTTACCTCAAAAAATAAGAAGCAAAAGCCATCCAATGACACAAAAAGTCTCTTTACAGTCAATCATACTTTCGGAATCCTTATTACTCGTTTTAAATGGT
>NW_018402605.1:401-595 GCF_002168275.2 Theobroma umbraticum | reverse complement strand
CATAATTGATTTTAAGTTAAATTATTTAGAATTTTTAGCTAAAACAGATTACAATTGAATGTCTACCTTAGGAAATATGAAGAAAAAGCTATCCATTAGCAAGTAAAGTTCATATATATTCACTCATCTTCTCGAAAGACTTATTACTTGCTTCAAACGGTTTTATAAGCTAATAATTGATTTTAAGTTAAATT
>NW_018402605.1:265-391 GCF_002168275.2 Theobroma umbraticum | reverse complement strand
TTTGGTTAAAATAGATTATAATTGAACATCTACCTCAAGAAATATAAAGAAAAAGCCATTCATTGGTAAGAAAAGTTCATTTATAGTCACTCATGCCTTTGAAAGCCTTATTACTTGCTTTAAATG
>NW_018402605.1:58-255 GCF_002168275.2 Theobroma umbraticum | reverse complement strand
CTCATAATTGATTTTAAGTTGAATTCTTTTATATTTTTAGTTAAAACATACTATAATTGAATGTCTATCTTGGAAAATATAAAGAGAAAGCTATCCATTAGCAAGAAAAGTCAATTTAAAGTCTCTTATTCCTTCAAAAGCCTTATTACTTGCTTAAATTGGTTTTATAATATCATAATTGATTTTAAGTAGAATTG
>NW_018402604.1:1269-1374 GCF_002168275.2 Theobroma umbraticum | reverse complement strand
GTGACTATAAATGGACTTTTCTTCTCAATGAATGGCTTTTTCTCCATGTTTCTTGAGGTAGGCATTTTATTATTGTTTCTTTTAACCAAAAATGTAAAAAAAATT
>NW_018402604.1:967-1097 GCF_002168275.2 Theobroma umbraticum | reverse complement strand
AATAAGGCTTTTGAAGGAATAGGCGACTATAAATAGACTTTTCTTCTCAATGAATAACCTCTCTACACGTTTCTTCAGATAAACATTTAATTATATTCTATTTTAACAAAAAATGTAAATAAATTCCACT
>NW_018402604.1:749-869 GCF_002168275.2 Theobroma umbraticum | reverse complement strand
TCTAGTGGTAGACATTTAATTATAGTCTGTTTTATCTAAAAATGTTAAAAAATTCAACTCAAAATAAATTATAAGATTATGAAACAATTTAAAGCGAGCAATAAGGCTTTTGAAAGAATG
>NW_018402604.1:654-739 GCF_002168275.2 Theobroma umbraticum | reverse complement strand
AATGGACTTTTCATGCCAATAAATCTCGTTTTCATCATGATTCTCTAATTAGAAATTCAATTATAGTCTGTTTTAACCAAAAATA
>NW_018402604.1:524-644 GCF_002168275.2 Theobroma umbraticum | reverse complement strand
CAACTTAAAATCAATTATGAGATTATAAATAATTTAAAGCGAGCGATAAGGCTTTTAAAGGAATTTGTGACTATAAATGGACTTTTCTTCTCAATGAATAACTTTTTCTACATGTTTCTC
>NW_018402604.1:0-140 GCF_002168275.2 Theobroma umbraticum | reverse complement strand
AGGAATAAGGCTTTTGAAGGAATGGGTGACTATAAATGGACTTTTCATCTCAATAAATGACTTTTTCTCCACGTTTTTCGAGGTAAGCTTTTAATTATAGTTTGTTTTAACCAAAAATGTAAAAAAAATCCAACTTAAAA